>NW_007260120.1:657112-662160 GCF_000164805.1 Carlito syrichta
CTTGGAAGGCTGAGGCGGAAGGATCTCTGGAGCCCAGCAGGTCGAGGCTGCGGTGGCCGGGAGCGGCCACTGAGCTCCAGTCTGGGTGACAGAGTGAGACTCCAACCCCCCTCGCAAAAAAAAGACTATACTTTGTGTGTTTTGTGCGTGTCGGGTATATTGTGCCTTAGCTAAATTTTGTAACAACCCTGTGATTGTTAGATGGGGAAATGGAAGTCCAGTAAGATTGAGTAGCTGTCTCAAGGGAACATAGCTGTAAGTAGTGAAACCAGGATGCACACAAGCCCAAGCCTATCTGATGTGAAAGCCTGGGTAGTTCACCACACTGGGATGCCACTGTGTCTTCTACTCTGAGCACACTTCGATTTCTCTGCCTTCGCCAGGAAACCCAACCGCTGTGATCCTGGGCCTCCACAGTTGTTACAGTGATCATCATAAAATCCTGTAACTATGTAATTAATTTTTAAGTAGTCAGGTTTTACATTTATTACTTTCCTTGATGGAGTCTAAAATGAAATTTTATCTTTGGGGGTTGTGGGCAACGAACCCGGGTTGTCTAGGAGGTCACCTTCTGGGCATTGCTGTTAGATAACTCATGCCCATCCATCATTGTGAGTCCCAGCTTTCCTTTTTGGAACTTTTTTATTGTTCCTGAGCTAAGACTTCAGAATTTTCCCACTGTGGACTTCTCTAATATTAAGCAGCTGAAACGTCATAGCTTTTCTTTTTTATGACTGTGCTTCCGTATCCCAAACCCTTTTGTGACCAGTCATTTGCTATAATCCTTGTGCAGTCCTATTTCTTCACTGAGATTTCTTTCTTCCTTGAAAATCTAGTTGTAAGTGTGGGCTGGGACAGATGTGATGGACAGATAAGGTGGAATAAAAGCAGAAACAAAGGAACCAGGAAATAGGAAAAAATGCAGTCCTGTGGCGTGGCCCATGTGACTTGAAGCAATAAAATAGACTACCGTTGTGACCACAGCTGGGATCAGATGTGCTATGGGCATATTAGGACTAGAGATAAAATTGTGCATTTAGGAGGATTTAGAAGGGAGACCATAGAATTCTAAATTAAAAAACATTTCCATAAAAAATGTCTTAGTGCCGAATTTTAATCAGTCTTGTTTCATTCTAAGTGATTTAGGATTCTGTAACTTCCTTAAACTATTTAATGTTGTCAGAACTTCTTGTAATAACCTAGGTGGGAACAGTTTGGAAGTGGGAGTGTGAAGCAAGTCCGCTTTAAAACCGAATCTAATCACATCAGTGGTAATTTAGGTTGGCTGTCGCTACTGAAGGCGGATTCACCGCAGGAGATGGGCTTCATTAACTTTTGGGTGGGGAATAAATAAGATGTTTAGAAAGGAAAATGACTTCAAGTAAATCAAATATCTCCTTATAGCACATGCTATTTTAATGATACAAAAATTAAATCCCAGATTTAGAGATTCAGTAGCTACCCTCAAGAACATATAAATGGCCCTGTCACTTTTTTATTTGTCTCTCCATCTGGATTATAAATTCTTTGAAGGCGAGTGTTTATACATCTGTCTTATTTTATCACCCACAGTGTTTAGTATAGACCATTGTGGGCATTAAACACCTGTGTTGACTGAATGAATTTTTTCATGGTCTTCAGGATTTGTTGTGATGAATGTCCTTCAATTTTCACATATGCTACAATTGTACCATTTTTCTTTATTTAATAAATTGTCTTCCTTTGAGGTCATTGTTCCTGCTTCAAGAACATCTTTCTACCCCAACTTTTACTCTTTTATCTTTAATTCTTACTGCTTTCAT
The DNA here is from genome assembly GCF_000164805.1 of Carlito syrichta. Taxonomy (NCBI): domain Eukaryota; kingdom Metazoa; phylum Chordata; class Mammalia; order Primates; family Tarsiidae; genus Carlito; species Carlito syrichta. The sequence continues at coordinate 658,915 of NW_007260120.1, forward strand.
TTGGCTTCTGTTGTTTCACAATAAGACTAAAGTCTGCTCACATCTTGAAAAAGCCCTTTCCAATCTTTAAATGTGACAATTTTCAAAATTCAAAAAAGTTGCAAGACTGGTGTAATGATCACCTTTCACTCACCTAGACTACCACCCCCTCCACAGTTGTTTACAGTTTTCAGTATTTGTCTTATCTGTGTGTATTTATGTTTTTTAAGGATGAAGGAATGTCATGGCGTCTGTCGCATACTTTCATACAGCTCAGCTTGAAACCCTTTTTAAAATTAATCACTTAATTAATTTATTTGCAAGCAGGATTTATTGAAAGGGCAGAAAAGCTCCTGGAGCATGAGGGGACCTGAGGGGATTGCCTAAGCCCTTGTATTAAACTACATAAACTCTCTAACAGTCTCATTTCCTTTCTTTTATTTTTATTTTATTTTATTTTATTTTATTTTATTTTTTGAGCTGGAGTCTCACTCTGTCACCCAGACTGGAGTGCAGTGGCCGCTCCCGACCACCGCAGCCTCGACCTGCTGGGCTCCGGTGATCCTTCCGCCTCAGCCTTCCAATAGCTGGAACTACAGGCGCGCTACCACGCCTGGCTAGTTTTTTTTTAATTTATTGTAGAGATGAGGTCTCACCAAGTTGCCCAGGAGGGTCTCGAACCTGCGGGCTTAGGCAGTTCACTCACCTCGGCCTCCCAAGGGACAGAATTACGGGCTGAGCTACCGAGCCCGGCTTTTTCTTTTAATTTTTAACACTTGCTCTACTACCATACTAGGAAGATCTCATTCTTGTAATACTTTGGAAATTTCCATCTTGCTATAAGGATCAATATTAGAGTTATTACAAATGTAGTACATTTAAAGATACATTGTAAATGTCTCTATTCCATGTTAAGGTTATCTTTAATTTTAATTTACTTCACATTCCTTAGCATGTTTTAAGTGAGACGATAATTCAGTTTTCACATTCTCACAATTTAAAAAAGGAAGAATGAATGAAAGTGCTAAGAAAATACCCAAGATGAGCTGAATATCTAAGGTGTGTTTGAGTGCTTTGCTGAACAACAGAAATAGATTCATAATTTAGTGGTGATATCTATAATAGACTAATGTCATATAAAAGTTAGTGTGGAAAAATGTCAAAGAGATAAGGAAGAAAAATGAAGGGATGAAAGCAGCAGAAATGAAAAGCTATGGTAGCAGAAGCTGAGCTTATTTGTTGTTTCTGCAGTTTAGTTTTTTGACTTGTTTCTTTGTCTTAAAGTAGAGGAAGTCATCCTTAGCTCATAAGGCTATTATGAAAATTGTGTTTGATAATTATCTTCTCCTTCCCTAGAACAGTAGTCAAGAGGAGAATAATGGATAGGCATAAACAGTGGCTCAGGCTTACTATCTTAGTGTCCTTTATGCTGGACATATTTGCACTACTCTGACGGAAGGGAGAAGAAGGGCTTCTCACAGAAGCCCTCAAAGTTATCCCTGTACCGGTAAATCTTTATTCAGACTCAGGAATGTCCAGTTTCTTCAAGATAACAGATTATAACAAGCTGTTTCCTTATTCATTTAACTTATAGTTACTGCCTGCCAATTGTGGACCAGTTTCTACGTGCACTGTTTTCTATTTTATTGTTATCTCATTTATTCTGCACATTCAAAATTACTGCTTGCTCAAGAACACATATTTATTGAGAGTAAACCTAGAATTTCGGTCATTTAAATGAACCCAGCAGTCTGAATCGCTATTTCTAAACTGCAGTCGTGTTCCTTATATATGTGCTGTGTGTTAAAATTAACTTTGTTTTTAGGTGAAAGATTTGCGAGAAGTATTGTCTTTGGATTTTGCTATTTTGGAAAAATTTGTGAACAGCTCTCGATAATTGTAGCCTTGTAGATCACAAAGCAAGGCTAATACATATGCTTGTTAGGTGGCATTGTTAACAGGAGGAGAATTTTTTTTTTTTTTTTTTGAGTTGGAGTCTCACTCTGTTGCCCAGACTGGAGTGCAGTGGCCGCTCCCGGTCACCGCAGCCTCGACCTGCTGGGCTCCGGCGATCCTTCTGCCTCAGCCTTCCAAGCAGCCGGAATTACAGGCATGCACTACCACGCCCAGCTGATTTTTTGATTTATTGTAGAGATGAGGTCTCGCTGCCCAGGCGGGTCTCGAACCTGGGGGCTCAGGCAATCCACTCACCTCAGCCTCCCAAAGGCGCAGGATTACAGGCTGAGCCACCGAACCCGGCTCAGGAGGAGAATTTGAAGCTGCTTTACCAGGTCAGGGAACACTGACAAATAAGGTCAGTTTAATGGAGATTTGATATTAGTTGAAATGCCAAATGTAAGATGGCTAAAACCTAATAAATATGTGGTAGTAGTTGGTTTAATTGACACCAAGTTAGATAAACAGAAGACACATGGTTTCTGGAAGAAAAGTTTTCCTGGCTTCTAGACTTATTAGAGGATTTACTGTAATTCTGGAAGGACCCACTGAATTTGATTTCTAAGGTTTCGACAAAATTGCTTTTTAAAAAGGTTAAATTGGAATGTAAAGGAAGTGCTGTGGGTTGGCTTAACAGCTGAGTCAGGTGTGGGGTAAGTCCGTGGGGAATGGTAACAGTGGAGACTTCCAGGGCTGATGCTTGAGGCTGATTTGGGTTTTAAATTTAGCAAAGAGTATGTATGCACATGAAATGTTTCAGTTTTCCAGTAATATTCCTCTGTGTGTCACAGAATGTAAAGCTAACAGGAATACATTTTCAGAAGCTCTCTTAAAGTGAAATAGAGCAAAAAGTAAATTAATTTGGTCATGGGCAAATTAAGAAAGTATGTTTGAAGAGAAATGGCATGTTGTTGAGAGGATAAGTTCTGTGCTATCAGTTATAGAGCATAAGAAAAAGTGTCCTTGAATTTATGCTTAAGGATAGAAAGGCTGATAAAAAGTAACAGTGCTACTGAACCCTTGAAAGGAAACTTTGGTGATGGAAGAGTGGGACAAGGTCCCAAGCATAGCAGCTGGCATGATCAAGGCATGATCAAGGAGGTAGGCAAGCCGGGCTCGGTGGCTCAGCCTGTAATCCCGCGCCTTTGGGAGGCTGAGGTGAGTGGATGGCCTGAGCCCGCGGGTTCGAGACCCGCCTGGGGCAGCGAGACCTCATCTCTACAATAAATCAAAAAAATCAGCCGGGCATGGTGGCACATGCCTGTAATTCCGGCTACTCGGAAGCTGAGGCGGAATGATCGCCGGAGCCCA
>NW_007260120.1:662180-722988 GCF_000164805.1 Carlito syrichta
AAAAAAAAAAAAAAAAAAGGAGGTAGGCAAGTCAAAAGATGTCAGCCCTTCAGCTCTAAATGCTTAAGAGTCAAAGGAGATATGAGAAAGACAGAAAATGAGAAGAGCGTTTTCCCTCAATCTTAGAATCCTAGGGCCAAAAGACATACCATGAAACTTTATATGGGACATTATAAGCTAAACAAAAGTTCCTGCTTCTTCAATTGGGAAGAAATGGAAGAAACTGTTACCCTAAATTTGTATGCCCTTGAACAGTGTCTTAACATTTTTCACATATCCTCAAACGTTTGGACCTTGTATCCTACTTTGGGCTCCCTGAGATTTGAGCTTAAATAACATTGAAAAATAACAGAAGACAGAATTCAGGAATAGACTAGGAGTCTAGTCCGGCTCAATTCCTGTTTTTATTAGGGCCCTGGAACTGAGATTTATTTATTTATTTTTTTAACATTTTTAAGTGGTTGGGGAAAAATATCAAAAGAAGAATAATATTTAGTGATGACTGAAAATTACATGAAAATAAAATTTCAGTACCTATAAATAAGTTTTATTGGACTGCCACGCTCATTCATTTTTGTATTTTCTATGACTGCTTTCACACTGTAGTGGCAGAGACTGAATGTCTGTGAAGTCTAAAATATTTTCTCTCTGACCCTTTATAGAAAAATGTTGCTAACCCCTGGGATAGATGAATAAAATTAGAGTTGTTTTCCAGGAAAACAAAAGATTGTAGTGACTAGAGTAAAAATGTTAAATATAACAGATATTATATACAGTCATGTGCCACATAATGATGTTTTGGTTAGTGACAGACCAGTGGTTCCATAAGATCATAAATGGAACTGGAAGATTTCTATTGCCTAGTGACATCATAGCCATTCTAACATCATTATGCACTTAGTTTATGTTTTTAAAAAAAATTGACCAACGCGGTGGCTCACACCTGTCATCCTAGAATCTTGGGACGCCAAGGCAAGAGGATTACTTGAGCCCAGGAGTTTGAGACCAGCCTGGGCTACATAGCAAGATCTCGTCTCTACCAAAACTAAAAAATAAATAAATAAATAAATTCGGTGTACAGTGTTTATGAAGTCTACAGTAATGGGCAGTAATGTCCTAGACCTGAACATTCACTCCTCACTCAACTCACTTATTTATGCAGAGTAACTTCCAGTCCTGCCAGCTCTGTTCATGGTAAGTGCCCTATGCAGGTGTACCATTTTTTTTCTTTCATGCAGTATTTTTCCTGAACCTTTTCTATGTTTAGGCATGTTTAGATACCCAAATACCATTGCCTCAGGATTCAGTACAGTCACACACTGTTCAGGTTTGTAGCCTAGGAACAATAGGCCGTACCATATAGCTTAGGTATGGTAGGCTGCACCATCTAGATTTGTGTAATTATGCTCTGTGATGTTCCCACATTGCCTAGAAGTGCCTAACGATGCATTGCTCAGGATACATCCCTGTTGTTAAGTGACGCATGACTGTAAATGGAAAAAAGCAGCGTGCTCTTCTTTCTATTGTTGTTCTTGCTATTACTGTGCTAATACAGAAGCTATTAGCTTTCTGTGACTGCTTAAATTTAATTAAAATTAAATACAATTAAGATTCAGTTATTCAGCCACATTAACCACATTCTAAGTGCCCAGGAGCTATGTATGGCTAGTGGCTACCATATTTGACAGTGTAAGTAAAAAACATTTTCATCATTATTTAAAGTTCTGCTGGACATTGGTGTATAATAGTAAACACATGGTGCTTTGTGCAAAGCACTGCTCTTGAGTCTTCTCAAAAATATCTTGAAGCTGGGATTATTATTACTTACATTCTACAAATGAGAAAGCTGAGGCACAGGGAAGTGAAGAAACCTACCCACTGTCACACAGCTAGTAAATGTCAGAGTCCAGATTTAAACCCAAGCAGCCTAGCTTCACAGTCCTGGTCCTTAATCACTTTAAGGTTGAGAGTAAAGAATATGCTTAATTGTAGCAAGAAGGACTTAGCTTATGTGATGACAGTGTGGCTGTACAGATTTTGAAACTCAAAGCTTAGAAAGTTGTGGAATATAATAGCTACATTCCTTCCTGGAAAGAAATCTAGAGATATGAACCGAATTAGCTTTTGGAGGACCTTTCAGTCTTCGTTCAGATATGCTAAATAGATCACTTGAATTCTGATGTGTCTTCAAAGCAGTATTGACCCCTTCTAATTAGTGGAAGTTTCTTTGGCTGAGTAAGCCATCAAATAGGAGTTTTACCTTTACAACAGTTATATGTATTTGTGTTAACTATTCAAGCATGTCATCATGCTGCAGTGTCATATTCTGTTATCTTTTTTAGCTGAAAGATCAGTTAGTTATATAGCCTTGAATATTTATGCAGGGAGACACAGTTTCATTTTTTTGTATTGGAGGCCATGCTGCTTGAGTTGTCATTTCATTTTAGAATTGTAGGGGTTGCATATGATACTTTTCAGTACTGTCTACAAAGGCTAATGCCTTGTCTTCCATCGTATATCATGAATATTGGACAGACAGTTTAGTGGATGAGCACACCCTGTTCTGAATATTACTAAATCTGATTTCTTTTTAACAAATACATGGCATTTTATATGTCAGGCACTGTTTGACGTATTTTATAAATGTTAACTCACTTAAGCCCATATCCCTATGAGATGAATGCTAGTATCCCCTTTTTGCAGGTTAGGAAGTGCTCATGAGGGAAGTAACATGTTAAATAATTTGACCAGAGTCACACAATTAGGAAGTGATAGCACTGGGATAGTGTACTCTTAGCTTGTTTTAATTGTATATCACACTTCTCATCTTGCTTTTGAGTGTGTTGGAAAGTGTAGAGGACTATTGACAGCAGTAGTTAGATCAAAGTGACAAGTGTGGCTTTATGCCATTCCAGAACGCCACGTGATCAGAATCCAAAGGCAGCTAAAATACCTGTCCCAGGTAAATAAGTTCTTGATTATTTTTTGATTCATGCTGAAAGTACTTCAGGGCACAAATGATTTACTGACTTCTTCAATCAGTGAACTGTCATAAACAGCAGTGAGCTCCTTTTAAGAGGATGGGTGAATGTTTTAGGTTCTGTGGCTCTTCAATTATACCTGGGAGAAATTTTGGATGCTTTGTTAGGAGGGTGTAGCTTTAAATTAGCCCATGTTTCGCAGGAAGTTGATTCAGCTTTTCTCCCCTCCCAGTTCAGCTTTTCAAATCAGTCAAAGCAGTTTTCCAAAGTTAGACCATGCGGTCACTGTCTGTCCTCTGCCTAAGAGTGCACATGTGCATGAAAGTATATTTCTGGTATAGTTGATCAAGAAATTTCTAGCCAACTGTGCAGCATTTCTTGGTTGCTCTGAGAATGTTAAAACTTGTTTTGCCTGAGCGCAGGGGTTTCAGACCAGCCTGGACAACTTGATGAGACCTCATCTCTACAGTAAATCACAAAAACTAGCTGGGCATGGTGGTGTGCAACTGTAGTTCTTCTTGGAAGGCTGAGGTGGCAGGATCACCTAAGCCCAGCAGGTCAAGGCTGCGGTGGCCATGAATGTGCCACTACACTCCAGTCTGGGCGATAAGAGTGAAACTCCAACTCAAAAAAAAAACCGAAAACAACTTTTGTTCAAAAATAATTATTTTTCTGCTGCAGAATGAAATATTGAATCTGAAAACTAGACTATTAAAAATAGCATGTATATTTATGTGATGAATACTTAAAATATCTAATTTTTTAGAAAATTTAGAAATTAAAATGCATTTTAAAAATAATGGAGACATTTGCCAGGTGTGATGGCACGTGCCTGTAGTAGTCCCAGCCACTTGAGAGACTGGGGTAGGAGGATCACTTGAGCCCAGGAGTAATGTGCTGTTGGGTGTCTGCACTAAGTTCAGCATCAGTATGGTAACCTCATTAGAGCAGGGGACTACAGGATTGTCCAAGGAGAGGTAAATTGTTCCAGCTTGAAAACAGTAGATCAAAACTCCCGTGCTGATCTGTAGTGAGGTTGCGCCTGTGAATAGCTATTGCACTCCAACCTGTACAACATAGCGAGACCATCTCTAAAACAAAAGTGTGTGTGTGTGTGTGAGTATGACTGAGAGAGAGACATTTACAATTCTGAAAGTTATTTTGGTGTATTTTAAATCTCAGTTATTGAATTTATAAGAGAATTGTTTAAAGTAGATTGGATATTATAAAATTTCACATTTCAAACACATCAAATTCCTCTTCAATTCTAAGAAGTCTTTATGTCCAGTTGTGTATATTCTAATTCTGTGTTTCTTCATTTTCAGGCTGAAATAGAGCTTTTTGTGAACAGGCTTGACTCGGTGGAATCTGTTCTTCCTTATGAATATACAGCGTAAGTTTTTCAGTTTGGTTTTTATGTAAAATTTCATGACTCATCAGAATTTTCTGCATTTGGAACTTTGTTTTCTCACAGTTAGAGACAAATTTATATGCATTTTAATAATATGCAGGGCCTAAAAATATTTTTGGGGGTATACTCTTTACTTCCAGTGTAGTGTTAAAATGTGGTCTTCACTTATATTGCTTTGCAGTACAACAGAAACACCATCTGAAACTGTGGATTTCCTTTTTTATCTGACTGAACAAAAAGACGTCTTATTCTTTTGAAATTTTTTTGAAATTTTTTTATTTATAAACAATGTCACACATCCTCAAAAAAATTTTTTGTGACCTACATAATTAGTCCCCAGAAATAACTACTTGGGTATCAACTTCTCCACATTTTTTCCTCTAAATATCCAATGTATATAACCAAACTTATGTATTTTATTTTAAACAAAAGTAGGCTCATACTCTTATATTTGTCTTTCTAACCATATATTGTGGGTATCTTTCCATGTCAGTAGACAAGTGTAGAAGACTTTTACAGCTCCCTCTGCCTTTTTAGTAGTTGTTTACTGTTTCCATTGTGGATATTCTCCAGAGTCTATGTACAGTTTGTGTCATTAATTTCCTATTTATCAACATTTGATATTACCAATTTTTTTTTTTCAAGTTGGAGTCTCACTCTGTCGCCCAGTTTGGAGTGCAGTGGTACACTCATGGCCACCCCAGCATCCACCTGCTGAGCTCCAGCAATCTGTCCACCTCAGCCTTCCAAGTAACCAGAAATATAGGCGTGCACTATCACGCCCAGCAAATTTTTTTTTTTTTTTAATTGTAGAGACGAGGTCTTGCCAGGTTGCCCGGGCTGGTCTCGAATCCGTGGTCTCAGGCAATCCTCTCACCTCAGCCTCCCAGAGTGCTGGGATTACAGGCTGAGTCACCAAGCCCAGCCACTAATTTTTTATATTAAGAACAATGCTGCATGAATATCCTTTATTCATTTGACCACTGGATACCATACTGGGTCTAAAACAGTTCCTAAATTTTAGGTATGTTTGCTGTAGAGAAAAGCATTCACAAAGCAGAAAGATTATCTTATAAGAATTTATATACCTAAATATGTATAAGAGGAGAATAGAGAATTCATGTAAAGCTGTTGGAGATTTGAAAGCTTTTTCTAGTTTTTATTAAACTAGTTTTTTTTTGTTGTTGTTAAACATCTCTATTTAAATCTTTATGATATTCTTAGGAAAACTCAGTGGAACTGTTATATCCAGTAGATGGGGATATTCATTTGGAAACTTCCCATCCCCAGCTTTGTATCACCTGAGATTTACCATCTTCTTAGGAATCTCACTCTTCTATTACTTTACTGGTCTCAGGTACTCCCTATACCATTCTGAAGTGAACAAAGAATTATCCTTTGATTTTTTTGTGGCAAAGCTGAAATGGGGCTGTAATGTTTATACCGAACTTTATTAAAGTTAGTTAGTAATACAAGGGAATTACAGTACAAAATCTTACAGGTGAGTGAATATGCTTTCACATCTCTGTTCTCAGAGGGTCTGTTTGACCATGCTTCATGTATTGGGATGTGTTGGTCAGTGTACCGAGATGAGGCAGAACCACAGGTGAACTTGATATGTACTCCTGAAATGCCATTTTCAATTAATGATTTGGATTAGAAAGTTGTAGCCGGGCTTGGTGGCTCAGCCTGTAATCCTGCGCCTTTGGGAGGCTGAGGTGAGTGGATTGCCTGAGCCCGCGGGTTCGAGACCCGCCTGGGCAGCGAGACCTCATCTTTACAATAAATCAAAAAATTAGCTGGGCGTGGTAGCACGCGCCTGTAATTCCGGCTACTTGGAAGGCTGAGGCGGAAGGATCGCCAGAGCCCAGCAGGTCAAGGTTGCGGTGGCCGGGAGCGGCCACTGCACTCCAGTCTGGGCGACAGAGTGAGACTCCAACTCAAAAAAAAAAAAAAGAAAGTTGTAACAAAAGGAGATATTATGTAAATTTTCCTTGAAAGAATAAAATGTAAATACTTTTATCATAAAATAGTATTATTTAGAAAACAAAATATTCTGAGGCAAAATTTCCAGTTGTTTTGTTTTGGGGAGATGTAGTTCACAGAACTTGGAGTCTGGATATATTTCTTCTTAATCCACCAGAAGCTGTTAGATTGATCTGTTCCTAATCTGCTCTTAAGATTGGCTATGTGTGTGATACTTCATTGTTTCCTTTTATGTTTCAAACTTAATTACTCTTCCTCTAGGTTTGATTTTTGCCAAGCATCAGAAGGAAAACGCCCATCTGAAAATCTTGGTCAGGTATTATTCGGGGAAAGAATTGAACCATCACCATATAAGGTTTGTGTTTAGTGTTACATAAAAGTTATTTGGTTACAGTTTTTTTTTTTTTTTATTAGGAAAAACTCGAGATAGCTCAGCTCTCTTGGCTAAGGAGAAATTTCTCTCTTCCATTCAGGAATAATTTCTTTTTTTGCTTGTTTGTTTTTTTGAGTTGAAGGGTCACTGTCACCCAGGCTGGAGTGCAGGGTCATGATCACAGCTCACTGCAGCCTCAAGTTCTTGGTTTCAGACAATCCTTCTGCCTCAGCTTTCTGAGCAGTTGGGACTGTAGGCATGTGCCACCATGCCTGGATGATTTTTAAAATTTTTTTTGTAGAGATGAGGTCTCACTATGTTCCCCAGACTAGTCTCAAATATTAGTTAAACCAAAATAAACCAAATATAAAGTATGCTTTTCAATATATGGGTTCATCATCTCCCAGAATTATTTTACCTTTTAAAACTTATTCTTTAAGCCTATTATTCTTCCACATCATAGAGTCCCCTGTTCATTTTATATCTGCTCTCTTACCATACAAACAACAATGGTCCTTCTCTTTTAGAAAAATTAGTCTATCCCCATATAAAAAATTAAATGGTCCCCTCCCCTCCTTTGGGGAGGTGAGTCTTCTCTCTCTCTCTCTCTCTCATTTACTCTTTAAATAAACTATATTTTCCAATCCAAAAAAAAAAATTAAATGGTGCAGTAGAATATGAAATGAAAAGTAAGTCTTCCCCTAGTTCAACTTCAGTTTCTTAACTTTCCTGAAAATTTCCATGCACCTACAAGCTTATGTAAGTAAATTAGATTTGCCTACTTATGTATTAGCATATTTTCTTTACTTTGCATTTTTCCTTTAACTCTCTACCATGGACACCTGTCCACATGATACGTTCATTCTCATGGCTGTAGCGTGACCCCTGATTTTATTCCCCAGCCTGACAATCTCCTCTTCTGGCTTTACGTCCTTCTCTTGTGTGTCTTCGACACTATGCTTAGGCATCTTTTCTGCTTTCTCACTAGGTACTCCATCTGCTTTGGCACTTTATTACGCAGCTTATTCATTCATCCAGCAAATCCCCAAGCTGAGATGAGTCCCACTAGCCATTTCACTCCTTCCAGCTCCTAGACCTATACTGTGAAGCCTTAGGGGAAAAGATACATCATTGTGCAAGTTTCGGCCACTAAAAGTGTACAGGTTTTGACCATAAATATATCCTCTTCAAATAGTCTAATCTGAAATTTTCTACCCTAAAAGTGCTGGTAATTTTTAAAGTTTTTTAAAGGATAGTTGTATTAGTCCATTTTGCATTACTATACAGGAATGCCCAAAGCTGGGTAATTTATAAAGATATTATTTTGACTCAGGGTTCTGCAGACTATAGGAATCATAGTGCTTCGGGTGAGGCCTCAGGAAGCTTACAGTCATGGTGGGGGTAGAGAGGGAATAGACATGTCACTTGGCGATAGCCAAGGCGAGAGGGAGAAAAGAGGGGCTGGGTGGTTTTAAACAACCAGCCCTCAGGTGAATAGAGAACTCACTCATTACTGTGAGAATGGCACCAAGCCAATCGTGAGGGATCTGCCCTCATGGCCCAAACACCTCCCACTAGGCCCCGCCTCTATCTCTGAGGATCATGTTTCAACATGAGATTTGGAGGGGACAACAACCTAAACTATATCATTCTGTCTTCAGCACCCCAGATCTCATGTTCCTTTCATATTGCAAAATACAATCATCGCATCCCAGTGGTCTCCAAAAGTCAAAAAGTCTTAATTCATTCCAGATCAATTCAAAAGCCCAAAGTCTCATCTTGGACTCAAGGCAAGTCCTTTCCACTTAGGAACCTATACAATCAAAAACAAGTGATTTAATTCCAAGGTACAGTGGTGAGACTGCCATTGGGTAAACATTTCCATTCCAAAAAGAAGAAATTGACCAAATGAAAGTGGCAACAGGCCCCATGCAAGTCTGAAACCTAGCAGGGCAGACATTAAATCTTAAAACTCCAAAATAATCCTTGACTCCCACAAGGACATGCTGGGCACATTTGTGTGAGAGGTAGGTGCCCACAGTCTCCAGTGGCTCTACCATTCTGGGGACTAGAGGATGGTGGCCCTGCCACTGTGGGGTCTCTGTGTGGGGGCTTCATCCCCACATTGCCCCTCGGCACTTCACTCGCAGGGGCTTTTTGTGGAGACGCCACTCCTGTGGCAGGCTTCTGCCAGGCACTGAGGCTTTCCTGTCCATCCTCTGAAATCTAGACAGAAGCTGCCAGGTCTCTTTCACTCTTGCATTCTGTGTGCCAGCAGGCGTAACACCATGTGGAATCCACCAAGGCTTACTTGTGCCCTCCAGAGTAGCAGCCAGAGTTTGTATCTGGGGCCCTTTAAACTGAGGCTGTAACAGGAGCTGCTGAGATGTAGGGAGTGGTGTCTTGAAGTGGCAGGGCCCAGCTGGCCCCCTGAAACCATTCTTTCCTGGTAAGCCTCTGGGCCTGTGACAGGAAGATTTCTGAAATGGCTTCAAGGCAAGTTTTTCCCATTATTGTTTTTTTTTTGTTGTTTTTGAGTCAGAGTCCACTTTGTCGCCCAGGCTGGAGTGCAGTGGCACAATCACTGCCACTGCAACCTCTTCCTCCTGGGCTCAGGTGATCCTTCTGCCTCAGCCCTCCAAGTAGCTGGAACTACAGGTGATGCCACCAAGCCCAGCTAATTGTTTTTATTTATTGCAGAGATGAGGTCTCTACAAGTTGCCTAGGCTGGTCTTGAACCCCTGGGCTCAGGCAATCCTCTGGCCTCCCAAAGTGGCTTCCCATTGTTTTGAATGTTAGTACCTGGCTCTCCTTTAGTCATGTTAATTTCTGTAGAAAGTGGTTGCCCAGCAGACTGTTTGACATTTTCTCCTGAAAACACTTTTTTCTTCTCTATCACATGGCTGGGTTGAGAGTTTTCTAAATTTTTACTCTGCTTCCTTTTTTATTATAAGTTCCAACTTTAAGTCATTCCTTAGTTCTCATATCTGATCATAGGCTATTTGAAGCAGCCATGCCAACTCTTGAGCTCTTTATTGCTTAGAAATTTATTCCTTTAGGTTCCTTAGGTCATCATTCTCAAGTTCAGCCTTCCAAAAATCCCTCGGACGTGGACACAGTGCAGTGAAGTTCTTTGCTAAAGCGGAACATGGGTGAAGCTTGTTTTAGTTCCTGTTAAGTTCCTTGTTTCCTTCTGAGACCTCGCCAACCTGGACTTCACTGTCCATATTTCTATCAGCATTTGGGTCACAAGCAATCTCTAATCAGTTCCAAACTTGCCCTCATCTTCCTATCTTCAGATCCCTCCTCTTCCAGCCTTTGCCTGTTACATACCTCCAAAGCTGCTTCCACATTTTTAGGTATCTTTATAGCAGTACCTCTCTCCTCAGTACCAACCTCCTGTATGAGTCCATTTTGTGTTACTATAAAGGAGTACCTGAAACTGGGTAATTCATAAGGAAAAGAGGCTTATTTTGGCTCATGGTTCTGCAGACTGTACAGGAAACATCTGCTTCTGGTGAGGGCTCAGGAGGCTGATAATCATGGTGGAAGGCCAAGAGGGAGCAGGGGTGTCACATGCAGAGAGCGGAAGCAAGAAAAAGAAGGAGGTACCAGGCTCCTGTAAATAACCAGCTCTCGAGTGAACTGAGAGAGAGAATTCACTCATTACTGCAAGAATGGCACCAAGTCATTTATGAAGGATCCGCCCTCGTGACCTGAATACCTCCCAGTAGACCCCATCTCCAACAATGGGAATCACATTTCAACAAGAGACTTGGAGGGTACAACATTCCAAACGTATGCACAGTAGGTTTGAAGGCCTAATGGGCAAAGTCGTTGAGGAAGAAGGAACTCAAAGTGTATGGACATGGGTAGCATTGAGCAGAGCAACATGTCAGCTGTGAAACCTCTCACTGTTGGGAGATTACTTTGACCATTATTACATTCTTTTTATAATAGCAGGTGAATTTTTAGGCATATTCATTAAATTATACAATCAACTTAAATAGTCTGGTGATCTTTCAGCCTCAGCTTTCTATTTACTTATTTCTTGGCCTTGAGAAATGATGAGTGGGAAGAACTTCAGTAATGCCGGCAGTGAACACGGCAGACAGCAGAAGTCCCTAGCAGGAAACAGGAAGGGCCAACAGACTATTCACCTGTGAAGAGACTTTGTCCCTTTGGGGCAGATTGCTGCCCATCATAGGATCTTGGATGGGTGTGTTTCTGTGAATGTGTAAAGATCATGCTTGCCATCAGAGAATCCTTCTTCTGGGCTTAGTGCTTTTCAGGTGTAATCCTTTATCCTGGGAGTTGAAATACAATAGCAGAACAGGAGAGTGCTTTGACATGGAGAAAAATGTGCACCTAATATTTTCCCTGAGTCTCACAGAATTGTTTAGGATCAAATGTATGCCTAAACAATCTCTTTAAGCCCCGAGCTTAAAGGGGTGGCAGACAGCAGACACTATTTAAGGCGAGGGCACAGGTAAACAGAAATATGGGGCTAGCAAGTCACAGTGGTTCCATGCCTGCAATGCTAGCTCCGGAGCCTGAGGATCACCTGAGCTCAGGAGGTCAAGGCTGCAGTGAGCCGTGATCGAGCTATGACGCTCCTGCCTGGGTGACAAAATGAGACCTCGTCTCAAAAAAAGAAAAGTAGGACTGAGAGGTTAGATTTTTTTCCGCACTAGCCATATGTATTGACCAGTATTTTTCATTTCACAGTTGATTTCTATATCCTTTATTTTCTAAGTTTTTTTTTAACATCTGCAATAAAAACACTGATAACAACTGGCAACAAAATAAAATCCCAGTCTGCTTTGCCACCTTTTATCTATGACTTCTGTTTAGGAAAACAGCTGTGCATGACATGATGCATATTGTATGAAGCAGGAACCACATTTCATAGGATCATAAAATCTCATCTCAGGTCTGCCACTCAGTCATTCACTCAATTCACACTCAATTTGTTGAGTACTGTCATGTCCAGGCCACATGTGTGCTGGGATACAGCATTAAACAAGACAAAAATCTCTGTCTTCATGGATCTTCCTTGCTGATAGGGTGAAGGAGACAAAATAAATGATTGAAATACATAATGTCTTGGCTACTGAAAAAGAACGATTGAAAATAAATCTGGGAGCTGGGCTCGGTGGCTTAGCCTATAATCCCGCACTTTGGGAGGCTGAGGTGAGTGGATTGCCTGAGCCCGCGGGTTCGAGACACAACCAATCTCTAATCTATCTTTTTCTTTCTTTCTTTCTTTCTTTCTTTCTTTCTTTCTTTCTTTCTTTCTTTCTTTCTTTCTTTCTTTCTTTCTTTTTCTTTCTCTCTCTCTCTCTCTCTCTCTCTCTTTCTTTTCTACCCACAATAAATCAAAAAAATTAGCCAGGCATGGTAGCATGCGCCTATAGTTCTAGCTACTTGGAAGGCTGAGGCGGAAGGATCGCCAGAGCCTAGCAGGTCGAGGCTGTGGTGGCCAGGAGCGGCCACTGCACTCCAGTCTGGACCACAGAGTGAGACTCCAATTCAAAAAAGAAAAGAAAAGAAATCTGGGAAGATGGGAGGGGAATTTTTCATTTTAAATAGGTTTAACTGAGAAAGTGACATTTGAGTAATTACTCCCCTATTGAAGCAAGTATTGGAGTGAGCCATGTAAATATCTGGGGGAGAATTTTTTCTTTTTTCTTTTTTTTTTTTTAAATTTCAATAGCTTTGAGGGATTCAAGTAGTTTTTTTTTTTGAGTTGGCGTCTCACTCTGTCGCCCAAACTGGAGTGCAGTGGCCGCTTCCGGCCACCGCAGCCTCGACCTGCTGGGCTCCAGCGATCCTTCCGCCTCAGCCTTCCCAGTAGCCGGAGTTACAGGCATGCGCTACCACGCCTGGCTGATTTTTTGATTTGTTGTAGAGATGAGGTCTTGCTGCCCAGGCGAGTCTTGAACCCGCGGGCTCAGGCAATCCACTCACCTCAGCCTCCCAAAAGCACGGGATTACAGGCTGAGCCACCGAGCCCGGCTCAAGTAGTTTTTAATCCGGACTTTAAGAGTACCTACCACCCCCACCTGTGAACATTGTACCCAGTAGGTGATTTTTTTGTTGTTGTTCCTTCACCCCTTCTCCCAGGGGGAGATGTTCTAAGTGAAGAGAACAGCATATGTCAAGGTCCTGAGGTGTGCACCTTGGACAGGTGAGCAAGATAGAGAATAATAGGAAATGAGGGTAAAGAAGTAATGGAACCAAATCATAGGGTGACTTAGAGGCCTCTGTAAAGACGTTAGCCTTTATATCTGTGTGTGCAGGTTGACACTGGAGGGTTTTGCATAAGTGTAGATTTTACCAGGATCACTTTGAGAATGGACACAGGCGTGCAAGGAGAGAAACCAGGAGACTAGCTTGGAGACTTTCACAGTCAAGCAGATGTGTCTGATGGTGGCTTAGACCACGGGGGAAGAGGGAAGGAAGGGATTGTCAAGTTGGAATCCCTGACTCTGACTCTGGCTATATTTTGAAGGTGGGGCCAAAATAATTTGTTGGTAGGTGTGGATCGTGGCATTTCTGTTTCTAAGATGAGAAACATCTGTGGGAAGAGCAGGCCTTGGGGGAAGGGGGAAGAGTTAGTTTGGAACATGGTAAGTGTGAGGTGTTTATTAGGTATCCAACCAGAGATACTGAGGAAGCAGTTAAATAGGTGTGTCTTGGGTTTGGAGGAGGGCTTCAGCCTGGATGTGTACAGTGTATATTTGAGAAGCATCAATGTATAAATGGAATTTAAAGCCACAGAATTATGAGATTCCCCAAGGGAGTGAGTACAGATAAAGAAGACAAGAATTCCCAGATCTGAGTCCCGGGGCAGTCGGCAGTCAAGAGGATGAGGAGGATGTAGCAAAGGAGACTGAAGAAACCACTAGTGAGAAAGAATGACAAGGAGGAGAGTGTGGTCTGGAAGCCAAGACAAGAAAGTGTTTCTGGGAGGAGGGATTAGCTTATCTGTCACTGATGAGGACAGAAGATTGACCTTGGGTTTAGCCTTCAACGTGGAGGTCATTGATGTTAGAAAGCAGCTGTGGTAGAATAGCCAGGTGGAGAGAGAATGGGAAGACAGTTGCAGATGGACATGCATGCAGCTCTCTTAAGACCTTTTGCAGGCAGCGAGAGAAAAAGAGCTGTAGCTGGAGGATGGCATGGTCAAAGAGGATTCATCATATGTGTTTAAATAAGATACATATATATATGGATGAGAATGGTCCAGCAGAGATGACAGAAGCGATGATTTAGGAGAGATTGTTGAGTGTGTCCTTGTATGGGCAAGAGGGGCTGGGACCTAGTGGGAGAGGGTGAGGAGCTTGGCCTCAGTGACCTTGCTCATCCTTAGTGACTAGAGGGCAAGCAGAAAATTGGAACATGATACTAGAAGGTAGACGTGGCAGTTGCTTCGTTCTCAGTGAAGTAGGAAGTAGGGCCATCCGCTGGGAGGTTGTAGAAGAGTGGGAGAATGGTGGAACAGATGAATGTGGAGCGATTGCTGGGCAGCATTGAGGATCCTCGATAGCTAGTTGGTCATTTGAAGAAAGAACAACCGGTGTGATTATTTGTGTTTCTCCAGCTATTTTCAGCTCTGCAGCTGTAGAGTTGGATTTCACCAGGTGTGTGGTTTTGACAAGTGAGTACAAAAAAGTGAGAGAAGAGCAAAGGATGTGAGGATGTCCTTTGATGTCATGAAAGGTGGTGATACCACTGACCTAGGAGTTTGAGCTTCAAGGAGGGAAGTGAGGCCATGAAAGGAGTAAGGGACAGTCAAAGACTGTAGGATCCATCGATCGGTGTTTCAGGAGGCATCCAGGGCTTACTGGAGTTGAGGAGTATTTGAGCCAGCGAGCTGGAAAGACAGGAGGAGGTGCTTTGACTCTGGGAACCTTGAAATGAAGATAATGGTGGGACTGCTGTCATGATAAGGGCAAGGTAGAGTTCGACAAGAGGAGTGAGTGCTTTGAAACAGGATGAAGGCCAGAATCGCTGGAGAAGAGGTCAGAACTGAGAAGACAGGGTACTGGAAGGATCGTTTATGTAAATGTTGTAACCCTCAAAAATCAGGAGCGAGGAGGAGTGTTGGAGTGACAGGGAGCCAGGAGCTGAAATTATCAAGGAATGGAGGCCAGTGCCCTGGGGTTGGTAGAAGACAGCAGCAAAGACTCTCATGGTCTGATCACATGAGAGTCAAAACTGGAGGTTTCCAGAGGGAGAATGGTCCGGCCCAGCACTGGGGCCTGTGAGAAAGCACAGCCACCACTGACCAGGGAGTACAGGGAGGTCATGTCTCTCAAGAGAGCCAGGTTTCTGTTAGAACAAGCATCAGAGAACATTCCAAGAAGAGGTTGAGGCTAAAGAGGGAGTTCTGCTGGTGACACTTGGGTTCCAAAGGACATAGTGGAAGGGTTTAAGCAGCTGGGAGGAGCGTGTGTCCATCTTGGGATTTGAAAGGAAAGATGACATGGAAATCCTGCCGTCTAGTGGTGACTAACATTAAGAGGGATAAGAGGCATAATGGGATTAGTCCTGATGGTCTCATGCCGCAGAGGCTGCCTGGATCAGCAAGCTTGCCAGAGCATGTAGCCTTATGCAACCATTTCTCAGAAATGGACTTTGATAGAATTTTTCTACCATTTGCTAAAAGCTGTTGATGCGATGTGTGACAATAACTGTCATTTAGCAAATTCCTGTTTTTGTCAGTCCACATGCTAGGTGTTTTGCACACACATAACTATATTTAATCCAACAACCCTGCAAAGCAGATATTGTTAAACCCATTTTACATATAAGCTAATTGAAGCTGAGGTAGGATTAAGCAGCTTTCTCTAGTCTCATAACAGGACAGTACTGATTTGTACCCAGGTCTGACTCTAGGTTGATAAAGTATTTGGTTTAATGACTTCCACAGAATTATTTCAAGGAGAATTTTAAATCCTCACTGAAATAAATCAAGAGAAATTATAATAATACATTTTCCTGAATGAAAATAGAACAATGATGTGTTTGCATGTTGAAAGGAAGGAAGATTTGGTTCCCTTGGGCACTAAGACTATTTTAAAGTCTTAGCAAAACATTTAAAAAATACGATTAAATCCATAGCCAAACATGCTTTAAAATATTCTAAAATTCTTAACTAAATGTATTACAGAAAGAGACTGTAGTGTTGTAAGAGCATTTTCTCTAGAGCTTAACTTGCTTAGCTTAAATCCTGGCTCTGCCATTTCTTTGTTGTGTGACTTGGTGCTTCAGCTTTCTAATCTTTAAAATATAGATTTGAATACCTACCTGAATAGACTATTGGGAGGTGTCCGTGAGACTTAATACATATCAAGTGTCTAGAACAGGGCAAGCACCCAGTAAGTGCTAACTCTCACTATCATTTTAAGAGCTGCCTTTAGTCTTCCTTTTCCTTCATAATTGAACACACAAGTTGAGTCGCCTAAACCTGGAGAGCACTGGTTTGAGGTGGCAGATTGCCATTTTGGTGTAAATATGTCTCTCTCTGATAAATTGACTTTAAGTTCAGTGCCTATGCCTCTGATTTCTTAGTGTGTATATCTTTGTATTTTCCATTTCTCACTTTCTAAAATGAATCTTTAAGATTTGTAGAAGGTTCCAAATATCAAAAAATGGTACAAAGGTTGCTGTGTTGCCAAAAGGAGCTCTGTGGCCAAAATCAAACACTTGGCTGGCAGGTGGCAGCAGTGAGCCACACTTACACATTCCTTGTTAGCTGATGCCCAGCAACTGCTTCAGGGGTGTTTGTTTGTTTGAGTTGGAGTCTCACTCTGTTACCCAGGCTGGAGTGCAGTGTCACACTCACGGCTGCCCTAGCATTGACCTGCTGCGCTCCAGTGATCCTTTCACCTCAGCCTTCCAAGTAGTCAGAACTATAGGCACACACTACCATGCCTGACTAATTTGTTGACTTACTGTAGAGACCGTGTTGCCCAGGCTAGTCTTGAACCCACAGACCCAGGCAATCCTTGCCTCAGCCTCCCAAAGTGCTGGGATTACAGGCTTCTGGGATGTGCATCAGTAACACACAAAGGAATGGACTGCTCAGAAGTGAATCATAAACAGTCACCTCATGTAAAAAAATTTGAATTTTGTTAAAAGATATGGAGCATCTGTGTAGCTGATAAATCACAGCCTTCTAAAAACTGGAAAATATTTTAAAAACTAAGACATCAGTGGTTCCTAATAAATCAAAGTAAACTTATTATAATATGTTGTGAAGGTCATTATTTTTATGCTCATGAAATAAGTCCTAGGCTTTAAAATCAGAGGAACTCGTCATTTTTTAATGTGGTTTTTAAAATTTACCAATTTTTGTTTCAACTTTATTATTAAATAATAATAAGACCCAAAAGTTGGTAATCTTTTCAAATGTGAGTTTACCCTGGTTTTAGATATCTGAATTTGACTTTTTCTTATATCATCACATGCTATCTTGTTCACTTCTGAATCTTCATCTCCTGGTACTTAAGGGGGACAGTAGCCACTGAATATTTGAAATACAAAAATACATCTGCTTATTACTGAAAGCCATCAACTCCAGAATTTCTAAAACATGACCATGGGATATTACTATGAGAGACTAATGTTCCATTTTGTTCTACATGGGTTCTTTTTTTCTTTTAGAACTCATTTGCATTTAAAAGATAAGCCAGTTAAAATTATCAAAAAAAAAACCTATTAAAGGAAAAATTAATTTAAATTTTGTTTTTGTATGTGTGTATGTGTTTATGTTCTGAGTCAGGGTCTTGCTCTGCTACCCAGGCTAGAGTGCAGTGGCACAATCACGGCTCACCGCAACCTTGACCTCCTGGGCTCAGGCAGTCCTCCCGCCTCGACCTCCCAAGTAGCTATGTAGTCTACTGCAGGCGTGCACCAGGATGCCTGTCTAACTTTTTATTTTTTGTAGAGACGAGGTCTTGCTATGTTGCCCAGGCTGGTCTTGCATTCCTCTGCCTCAGCCTCCCAAAGTGCTGGGATTACAGGCGTGAACCACTGTACCTAGCCAAAAAAAACATGATGACTTAAGTTTTTAGAGAAACAGAATAATATTGAAATTTAATCTTATTGAGCTATGAAGGAATTTTAAATGTTTATTGCCAATATTAATATACATAGGTAATTTAATGAGACTAGTACTTTTACTCCATTTATAGTATTGGTGAAGGACCTGGATATTTTTTCTTAATTTGCTTTCTACTTTCTTTTAATACAGTTTACATTTAATAAGGAGGAGACCTGTAAGCTTGTTTGTACGAAAACATACCATACAGAGAAAGCTGAAGACAAACAAAAGTTAGAATTCTTGAAAAAAAGCATGTTACTGAATTATCAGCATCACTGGTAAGACATAGAGATTTTGGATTTTTGGCTTTATAATTTTCAAGATGAAACCTCTGTTTCATTGGCTATGTAAGTACTTTATTGATTGTATAAAGTATAGCAAATTAATTGATTTCTTTTTTTTTGTTACTAGTGGAGTAGCATAAAGTAGTGGCTTTTATTTACCAGAGGATTACTAACTTAAGTTGACAGCATCATTTAAAGTATCCTCTTTTAACTGTGCTATTGTAATATCTGGTACTTCTTCTGGTACATAGACCTGGTACATAGAGTACTTCTTTTATTCATATACAGAATAGCTCGGGGATATTGCGGTTCGTCTGTACCACTGCAGTAAAGAGAATATTACAATAAAGTGACTCACACAAAGTTTTTGGTTTCCCAGTGCATATAAAAGTAATGTTTACTCTATGTTGTAGTCTATTAAGTGTGCAATAACCTTATATCTAAAAAAAATGCACATACCTTAATTGAAAGTATATTATTGCTAAAAAATGCTGACACAGACCCAAAGTAAGCACATGCTGTTGGAAAAATGGCACAGGTAGACTTGCCTAACACAGGGTTGCCTAATCTTTAATTTGTAAAAAGCACACTGTCTGTGAAGTCCTTTAAAGTGAAGTGCAGTGAAACAAAGTACGCCTGAGTAGTTAACAGGAGCATATCATGCTTTGAGAAAATGGCCTGGATCAGTCTTCTTGAGAAATACTTTTATTTTACACTTATAGGCCTTGAGAAAATCATAGGAAAACAAAATTTAACTTTTGTTTGATAAATAGCATCACTTCAGATAAAAACACTTATATTTTTTTCTTAACCTGTCTTTTATTTCATGGACATGACGTAACATTAACAAGTTAACTAATTTGTTTTAAAATCAAAAAGCATTTACAGCTCTTCTGTTTTTGCTTCCAAAGTAGTAGGTACATGTTATACATAGACATGGTTTAAAAAACTCTCAAAATCCAACCATTTAGTATAACTGTTGTTATTCTTCTAAGTTAAGTTTGCTTGCAAATGTCTATATTCCATGAGATCATAATCCATGTATGCTTTGATTTTTCTAGAAAGTGTAAGGTGCTTTAGGTGGTGCACAGGAGGACAGTCTTCGTGTACTTTCTTTTGGATGTTTGTCCTATCAGTATATTAAATAACCACCTTCAGAGAGGTTAGAAGCCATGGATCTTAGCTCAGACCTGACAGGTCCTATGACCTCCCACCCCTTCCTGCTCCCTAGTTCCTCCTCCTCACCCCACCCACCTCCATGCACATAGAACAGAAAAATCCTGGGTAGCGGGGCAACAGGGTACTGAGTAACTGGGTACTGGGCATTTTGGAGTTCTCTGCCCATCCGTGAACTAGTCTATGATATGAGTTCATTCTGACCTAGGTAGCATATAACTTGAACCGCTTAGGAGCAAGTTTCCCATCAGTGGAGGCTCTGTTGGAAGGAAGGAAATAGCTGTCAGAAACTTGCTTGTTACACTTGTGTCAGGTTCTTTTGCATCTGACCCTCAGTGCAAACAGGAACTTGGAAGGCACCTTCGTTTCTTCATTTCTTTGGCTTCTGGTAAACCACAAACTTTTTTTATCCCTGAACTATTGTGAAAATACTACTTAACTACTAAATCAATGAACATAGCTTGGGATATGTCTACTTATTCATAAGTAATTGAAATTTCCCTTGGTATTTTTCTTTTAGTTTTTCTTTGTAATCTTCAAAATAATATTTAAGACTCCATTCTTATATTGTCTTCTCATTGACTCCACCAGCTACTGATCTGTTGTGTGAGTAAAGAATGGCCCTTTAGTTCTTTGGGTGATTTTTAGCGCTCTCTGCTACCCTGCTCTACTTAGAGTACTGTTCAGTCTCGCTCCTAAAGATAACAGAAGAAGCTCTTCTTCAGAAATATTTTAAACTCATGTGTGTTGTAATTAACAAAGGTCCTATTTGGATACCAAGATGCCTAATAACAAGAAGAATAAGTCGTTTCAGATAATTTACAAATTTAGAAAGCATTCAATAGTAAAAATTACTAAACAATTTGTGATAGGCATATCAGTTGAAAACTTAAACTATTCTGCTTAAAAAAATTAACTGGGAGTGTACTGGTAAGTAATGATTTTGCTGTAGAATCAGAGAAGTTTATGATTATAAGTCTGACTTCACTAACAAATCTAAGCCATATCAGAAAAATATTTCCATACACTCAGAAATATACTGTCTGGTAATTCTTGTCGATGGGGATTAGTCCTTAAACAGTTCAGTGTACATTTAGAAAATGTTGATTCATATTGATGAATTTATTGGAATCATGAGTGTTTCTATTTATGACTTATTTTAGGAAGTTTTTGCCATATGTCTTGTTTTTTTTTTTTTGAGTTGGAGTCTCACTTTGTCACCCAGACTGGAGTGCAGTGGCCACTCCCAGCCACTGTAGCCTCGACCTGCTGGGCTCCAGCAATCCTTCCGCCTCAGCCTTCCATGTAGTTGGAACTACAGGCGCGACTACCATGCCCGACTAATTTTTGATTTATCATAGAGATGAGGTCTCACGAAGTTGCCCAGGCGAGTCTCGAACCCAGGGACTCAGGCAATCCACTCACCTCGGCCTCCCAAAGCACTGGGATTGCAGGTTGAGCCACTGAGCCCGGCTTGTATCTTGATTTTTAAGCATAGATAACAGTTGGCAGAAAATATCATGCACCCAAGGGAATTTGAAAGACTTAAAAATTACAGTATTCTGTTATGGAATTTTATTGTGAACGTAGCGTATTTTATTTTTTCCTTTGCACTAACACATTTTGGGGAGAGCATAATCATTTTCTAAATTATTAAGCAATACATGTCTGTGAAAAAACAGTACAGGGAAATATTGACTAAAACGTAAGAGTCTTCTACCACTCCCAGTTTCTTCATTCCTGTTCCACAGTGGTGGACACTGTTATTTCTCATGTATGTTTCCAGATTTCCTATGTATAAACAGGCATACAAATGAGCGCATACCTTTTTTAAGTAACACAACTGAAATATTACAGTATACATATATTCTAAAACTTGTTCATTTCATTTAAGAACATATTATAGGCATTTTTCCAGGCATTTTATAGATCTACATCTGCCTCATTCTTTTTTTAAATTACATGGCATTCCATTAACATTTGAACCATGTTCCAATTTATTATTCTTGCTATAAAGAACAGTTAATAATAGCTCATTTTCTCATTTAAGTTGATGAATACTTTCTGTTCTTATTGGGGGCTTTAGAACATAACTTAAGAATCTTCTTCGCTTACTCTGTCAGTAGCCCAAGCTCCTTTCTGATCCTTAAGATTGCTGTTTGATACCAGCACCAGACACCTAAATCCCCTTCAACTGTGCTCTGTGTGCTTTGTGATTGTACTTCTTGCCTGAGTTTTCAAATCTGTATAGTATTTTTATTTTTAAAAGTATAATTAACTGGTTTTTAGAATACTTATAAATGTCAGTGTCATAGAATCTCTGGACTGTGGCTTATTGGACTGAAAGGGATCTTGAAGATACTTTAGTGAGTTCTGATCCCAGATCCCACCAAGTTAGCAGAGAGAATGATGTGCTGTTTTCAAATTTTTAAAATTCTAATGAATGGTATAAATTTACTAGTGTTAAAACTACATAGAATGACATAAATGTCAAGTTTACTTTTGGCTGTAGTTTATTGTGTGCAGTGTAGTAGCATGTGTTATTCTATTCTGGTCAGAAACTTTTGGAATTAGTTTACTGAGAAAATGAGTTACTAATAGATGAAGTTTGGTTGGTAGAAGTATTTCAAATGGTGTCCTCTGAGGGCAGAGGGAAACAATGGAAAGAAGCTGTTACTGGTCAGAAGCTGGGCCCAGTCATTCCACTTTACTCTTGTGAGTCCTCTTATGCTCATTCACTCTCTCAGATTGGAAATATGATTTTTAATTTTTTTGTGTTAGAAATTTAAGTAAATACTAATTGCTTACTTAAGGCAGTTATTGAAAATGATATTCTTTAAATGTTTTTAAATTTATTTCGCAAGGTTTTTTTTTTTTAATGCTTCCAATTACCAGAAAAAGGCTATTGTGTCAGGTGACCATATAAATGATAAATTTAGGATATTAGCTCTTAAAAAACCTTTATTGCCCCTTCATTCCTCATTTTGTAGCAAGGCCTATAATTTTTATGTAATAGTTTCTCTTTGATATGATAGCATGAAAATACTATATATTGCTAGTATATATTTATTCATTGAACTTCATTCTCTGTTTTAAAAAATTAAAGCAATTAGCTGATTCTTTAGGTCTCCCGAAAATCTGAATTATTTATTTTATATAACACTGATTCTATGCTTCTAATTTTTTATAGTCTTTTCATCAGAACCATTAACCTGGTGACTATACTAATAAACAACTTAATAGTATAGGTTATTCTAAAATTTCATGCATTGGGTACTATTAAATAGCATTTAAATGTGAAGAGATGTTTTATTAGGTCATTAATGTACACCTTGGGTGAATATAGAATCATAATTTTACCTCCTAAGGCATACATTAATTAACAAATAAAACATGCCCTGGAGTGTCATCTTATGACTATAATATAGCTAATATATTTTGGATAATTTTTTATTTGCATCCCACAGTGTGCTCTGGGCATAGGGGACCACATGCTCACACTTTAATGGTACAGACAGAACTTTATTTTCTATTTTTATCTTTTTTTTCCTTAAGTCCTTTTTCACTGTAGAATTTGAAAGATTTGGTTTTCTAGCTTTGTAACAATATTTCTTTTAGAAATGACTTGGATTTACAATGTTTGTGGAAATGTTTTGCTCTTTTACTTTTTCACCTGGCTCTTTAGTTGAATATTTTCCTATATCTTGTGATTGTATTCCTTTCCTTTTACTTGATTATCTGCATAATAAAAGACATTCACTTCTATACTGTTCAATAAACTGTACCTAAGGAACCAGGTATATTGCTTTGTACCTCTTTAGAGCTTTGAGTGTTATTCTAAAGGTAAAGTATACAGAAGTGCCTAGATAATATTGTTAAATCAGCAATTGCAATAAATTAGTTTATAAGATTCCACTTTCCTACTTACTATTTATAGTTTCAGAAAAGCTATCAAATTGTTTTTGTTGTATTTTTCTTTTTGAAGCTAGTCAAATGAAGCAGTGGGAGTGGAGAAAGAGCAAAAAAGTCTGTAACTGGTTGTGATCAATTAGTTGTAAGCACTGCTGCACTCAAACCAGCCTATGATTTTTTTTTTCCAATGTAGTGTATCAGATACTGGCACAATGTCATTACTTATGAAATACCACATTTCATTAAAATTCTTTGTGGTTTTTGGAATCTTAAGGCCTTTAGAGACATTTATACTTGACAAAATGATGACACTGATTTGGGCGGTAATTTTTAGTCATGTTTGGTGGGTTCTGTTCTAACTTGACTTTTATTTCTGCACATAGGATTGTGGATAATATGCCTGTAACTTGGTGTTATGATGTTGAAGATGGTCAGAGGTTCTGCAATCCTGGATTTCCTATTGGCTGTTACATTACAGATAAAGGCCATGCCAAAGATGCCTGTGTTATTAATGTAAGTTCGTGATAAACTCTATACTGCTTTCTTAAACATGGCTTTTGGTAGAAGAATTCCGTTTTTACCTGGACAAAAATTATGTCCAATGAATGAGTGCAGTTCAGATGTTCTAAAGTACAACTACTTAATCTCAAACCAGATTAACAATGTATAAATTGAACTCTAGAATTCAAAGAATTCAGACTAGGCGCGGTGGCTCAATCCTGTAATCCCAGCACTTTGGGAGGCCGAGGTGAGAGGATTGCCTGAGTTCACAGGTTCGGGACCAGCCTGGGCAACATGTTGAGAACCCGTCTCTACTATAAATCAAAAACTTAGCCGGGCATGGTAGTGCGTGCCTGTAGTTCTGGCTACTTGGAAGGCTGAGGTGGAAGGATCGCCGGAGCCCAGCGGGTCAACGCTGGGGTGACCGTGAGCATGCCACTGCACTCGAGCCTGGGCAACAGAGTGAGACTCAAACTCAAAAAAAAAAAATTCAGATTCAGTTCAGCATTTACTGAGAGCGTCTATTGTGTGTTATGTGCTAAACTGAGAGCTAGGACTTTGTTCTAAGTCTGTTAAAAGTTAGGTTAATAAATCTCATATGCAAAAATGTAGATAATGGAGTAGACATAAATTAACAGAATTTGTATTGCAAGAGTCCAATATTATACCTTTCTTAAGTCCTGTCTGTTTTTGAGGCCATTCTTTTATATTTAAAAATGGATTAATAAAATAGACATTAATAAAAACTAGGTGGAGGATATATGTATATTAAAATATATTTTGTGTAATCAGGTCAACCTAATGTAATCATTTAGTGGATATGATCTGAGGAAGTTAGCATGAACTTGATAATGAAATGGGTTATATCATTTTAGGTTATGGGTTTAGTCCAAGTTACAAATGTCCAGAGAGGAAAACTATTTAAATGTATAAGATTTAATGTGCTTATAGCATAATGTTTTACATTTTAAGTGAAAAGCTAGAAAATACCAATGTTCTTTTGAATGAGTACTTATTAAATTTCATGTAAAAATTAAAACTTTATAAAGCATATACCAGCTGGGCTCGGTGGCTCAGCCTGTAATCCCACGCCTTTGGGAGGCTGAGGTGAGTGGATTGCCTGAGCCCGCGGGTTCGAGACCCGCATGGGCAGCGAGACCTCATCTCTACGATAAATCAAAAAATCAGCCAGGCATGGTAGCACTTGCCTGTAATTCCGGCTACTTGGAAGGCTGAGGCGGAAGGATCGCCGGAGGCCAGCAGGTCGAGGTTGCGGTGGCCGGGAGCGGCCACTGCACTCCAGTCTGGGCGACAGAGTGAGACTCCAACTCAAAAAAAAAAAAAAAAAAAAAAGCACATACCATCCCCAGTTAGTTTTGGCTTATAAAGAGTTTAATCTTGGCTATGTGCAGTGGCCCATCTTTAATGCCAGCACTCTGGGAGCCCGTGGTGGATGGATTGCTTGTGGCCAGGAGTTTGAGACCATATTGGGCAACATAGCAAAATGTTGCCCACCCCCCAAAAAAATAAATACATAAATGAATAAATTAGTTGAGCTTGGTGGCACACACCTGCAATCCGGTTTCCTTGGGATGCTGAGGTGAAGGATTTCCTGAGCTCAAGAAGTTGAGACTGCTATTTGCCATAATCTTTGTGACCATGCCACTGCACTCCAGCCTGTGTGACAGTGAGACCCTCCCCCCCCAAAAATATTCAATCTTAAAACTTAAGCATGTTAATGACAAAGGATTACAATTCTGTTCAAACTTAAAATTTCCTTCTAGTTGTAAAGTAGGAAGTTAAAGTTTTATCTTTGTATAGCCAGTGTTCTACCTTTAACATTAATTTCTGTTCTGCAGTCAGAATTCCACGAGAGAGATACATTTTATATCTTCAACCATGTTGACATCAAAATATACTATCATGTTGTTGAAACTGGGTCCATGGGAGCAAGATTAGTGGCTGCTAAACTTGAACCAAAAAGGTAATTCTAAAAAGTGAATAAATAATAAGTGAAATATAAGCTCAAAGAATAAGTATTTGGGGCCCAATTAACTTACTCTTTGGTCGTTATTCTGGCATTTCAGGATTAATTTTACTAAAACTCCCTTTGGCATTATTTGTTTTTGAGTTATGGTTGTCCAGAGAAGCCAGACTGATAAGTATTTTCCTGTTATGATAAGTGATTAGGCCATGGTATCTCTTTGTTTTATTTTTTGGTCAGGCAGTTTTGACAGCTTTTCCATTTGTCAGCCGGGATGGAGAAATTGAGTGGTTGGGGACAGTGTTTCCCCTCACAGTGGAAGGAACACTGCCTCAGATATCTGCGGCTGATCAGTGCTGTAATTTTTTTAAATTATTATTTATTTTTATTTTTTTTCAATGCTGTAATTTCTAAAGCCTCCATGCAGTGTTAGATGCCAGTATGAAATGCCAGTCATTGAAAGAACATCTATCCGGCTGGGCTCAAGCCTATAATCCCAGCACTTTGGGAGGCCAAGATGAGAGGATTGCCTGAGCCCAGGTGTTCAATACCAGCGTGGACAACTTGGCGAGACCTCGTCTCAACAATAAATGAAAAAAATTAACTGGGCGTGGTAGCATGCACCTGTAGTTCCAACTATTTGGAAGACTGAGGCGCAAGGATTGCCTGAGCCCAGCTGGTTGATACTGGGGTGACTGTGAGCATGCTACTGTACTCCATCCTGGGTGACAGAATGAGACTCTGACTCTAAAAATAAAAATAAAAAGAACATCTTTTCAAGTTATTCAGGTTTTTTTTTTTTTAGCATGAAAGTACATTATCAGTTATTCATGAGATCTTTTTTGATTGAATATTTCATTTTTTCTATGACTTTTTCTGCCATTGAATTAGCCATTTTCTCATGCACTGATGGTAACGAAATGCATGCTGTCACAAAATGGCAGTTAATTTAAATCCTCAAATATTCTGTTAAAAAGATTATTTAAATGCTCTTCGAGTATTGTGTTTTCAAAAGATTGTTTGTAATTTTGAGTGATAATTTTGTACACGTACTTATCATTAAACCCATTATTTATATGAAGTAAGTATTTGTGCTATTAAATAGTGACATGAATAGTTTTACCTTTGGCTGTCAGCAGCATTGTCAAACATGTACAAAATCTCTAACCTTTACTTTACCCCATTTAAAAAAAAATCTGTGCTTTATTAGCATCTGGCCAAAATGTTTCTTCCCACAGCTTCAAACATACCCATATAGATAAACCAGACTGCTCAGGACCCCCCATGGATATAAGTAACAAGGCTTCTGGGGAGATCAAAATTGCCTACACTTACTCTGTTAGTTTCCAGGTGAGTTTGTTTTTATCTTTAATATAACTTGGAAATTGATTTTAAATTTGTACTACTTAAACTAATTAAAATATTAATGATTACGTTTGTTAAATAAAGAGGTTATTAATGAGCTGACTTTTAGGATAGTTTGTCACTGTACCAAGCAGCATAACCACTCTTGAAACTAAGTCTTAGTGTAAATGAGAAGATATAGGAAATTGGAGATTTGGGCCTGACTTAGTGTTAAGCATAAGAGTTACATATGAGACAAAAGGTAAGGCACAGCATGGTGGCTCAGGCCTGTCATCCCAGCACTTTGGGAGACCAAGGCAGGAGGATCACTTGAAGCCAGGAGTTCAAGGTTAGCCTGGGCAGCATAGCGAGATCCAGTCTCTACAAAAAAAAAGAATAAAAGTAAATAAGACAAAAGATAGAAAACAGGAATAGTAGATGACATGGAAATGTCAAAGATAGTCAAAAAGCATTTGGGAAGCATCATTTAAAATCAGGATTTAATGGCCGGGTGCAGTGGCTCAAGCCTATAATCCCAGCACTTTGGGAGGCCAAGGCGAGAGGATTGCCTGAGCCTGCAGGTTCAAGACCAGCCTGGGCAACATGGTGCAACCTCGTCTCTACAATAAATCAAAAAATTAACTGGATGTGGTAGCGCGTGCCTGTAGGAAGGCTGAGGCGGAAGGATTGTCAGAGTCTAGCTGGTTGGGGCTGCAGTGGCCAGGAGCATGCCATTGCACTCTAGCCTGGGCAACAGCGAGACTCTGACTAAAAAAAAAAATAAATAAACACAGCTCTGAATCTTGACATCTGAAATAAACATTTACTAGTTATAGTTTAGAACAAGACTTTAAAAAACACAATCCTACAGGTATTGTTAGGAGCTCTTTTTTCTTTTTAATTCCCTACTTTATCTCATTCTGATTCCTCTAGACTTGAGTAAGTCTGAAATTCTCTGAATCTCAGGATTAACCGAAGTTATGATTGTTAGAAATTGCAGTTGTTGACTGGATGGAAAGACAAGCTGTAAATAGGAATTTGAGGATTCTTAATGTGCTGTCAGCTGATGCTTAAAGTGATTTTTTTTTTCCTCCTCTAGGAAGATAAAAATATCAGATGGGCATCTAGATGGGACTATATTCTGGAGTCTATGCCTCATACCCACATTCAATGGTTTAGGTAAGAACAGATTTAGCCTGCTTTTTGCCTTCTACTTATTCTACCCTTTGCTACTTTGAGCATCATTTACTCTCTAATCCTCTCCAGTTTATTCAGAAATTTGGCCTTGGGTTCAATCCTGGCTTGAAGTCACTGGTGTTGATTCTCGGCAGGTCACTTAATTTCTCAGCATCTGTTTCTTTATCTAGAAATACCTCATGGGATTCTGAGGATTAAAGAACATAATGAAACAAGAGTATTTGAGGATATCAACTGGGATGTAAGAGTACTCAATAGCCGGGCTTGGTGGCTCAGCCTGTAATCCCACGCCTTTGGGAGGCTGCGGTGGGTGGATTGCCTGAGCCCGCGGGTTCGAGACTTGCCTGGGCAGCGAGACCTCATCTCTACAATAAATCAAAAAATCAGCCCAGCGTGGTAGCACATGCCTGTAATTCCGGCTACTTGGAGGGCTGAGGCGGAAGGATCGCCGGAGTCCAGCAGGCGAGGCTGCGGTGGCCG
Organism: Carlito syrichta; assembly: GCF_000164805.1. Lineage (NCBI taxonomy): Eukaryota > Metazoa > Chordata > Mammalia > Primates > Tarsiidae > Carlito > Carlito syrichta. The sequence goes on from NW_007260120.1 coordinate 690,923, forward strand.
GGAGCGGCCACTGCACTCCAGTCTGGGCGACTGAGTGAGACTCCAACTTAAAAAAAACAAAAACAAACAAACAAACAAACAAAAAAGAGTACTCAATAAATAGAAACTGCTGTTTTTGTTATAAATGTTCATTTATTATCATCCTCTTCAAAACTGGATTCAAAACTTATATCTAGGAAGCTGTCCATAGTGACTAGCTCTCCTTTTCCTATTTTGCTATTTTTTTGTCAGTTTACTAGATTACTGAGTACATTTGTTCTTCAGTAAGCTTCTCCAGTCCTTTGTTGGTTCCTTGCAGCTTGTGTGCAATGATTTGGGCACTGTGTTATTTAATAATGTTGACCATGGGCAGAAACTCTCTAGTTCTAAACAGACTCTAAAACTGTACTATGATAAGTATATAACGCTATATATCCACTAGAAGGAAACACGAAGGAACACAGGTTATTGAATTTGTAGAATTTTAGGTAGTTTTGATTTTGATTTTGATTAATGCTGTTTTAATGTTCTCGGTAAACAGTTTAAAAAAGAGTTTTACTCTTCCTAAGATTAAGCTACAGATTAATCATGATATGCTTCTTTCTACAGCATAATGAATTCCCTAGTCATTGTCCTCTTCTTATCTGGAATGGTGGCTATGATTATGTTACGTACACTGCACAAAGATATTGCCAGATATAATCAGATGGATTCTACAGTAAGTGGAAACATTTAAACCACTCTTTAGTCTGGCGAGGACAGTCTTTATTGTAACTTAGGAAGAAGCTGAAGTAATAGCTTTTAGAATCTGCTCTTAAAACATTCATCTTAAAAAAAAAAAAAAACCCTCCCAAAAAAATTATTCTCAAAATTTGCTTTAAATTCACATTTTCAAATAGAAAATGATACTTAAGAATTGGTGTTCTTGACCTGGCTTGGTGACTCAGCCTGTAATCCCAGCACGTTGGGAGGCCGAGGTGAGTGGATTGCCTTGAGCCTGCGGGTTCGAGACCTGCCTGGGCAACTTGTGGAGACCTCATCTCTACAATAAATCAAAAAAAAATTAGCCGGGCGTGGTAGCACGTGCCTGTAGTTCCGGTACTTGGAAGGCTGAGGCGAAAGGATTGCCAGAGCCCAGCAGGTCGAGGCTGTGGTGACCGGGAGCATGCCACTGCACTCCAGTCTGGGCGACAGAGTGAGACTCCAACTCAAAAAAAAAAAAAAAAAAAAGAATTGGAGTTCTCTAGAAATCTAGTTCCATGGCCTTCAGAGCTGAGTTGTTCACAGCTTTTTTTGTATCAGTATATTGGTGCAAAATGGGCTATCAGTGCATGGCTACAAATGTTGTCTTTCCTCACTTGAGTGCTGTAAGTCTGTCAGGTTTCTGTGTCCCTGACCCAATTTATGAAATAGCAAAGTTGAGTGGAATAACTCTTAAGCAATTTTTGTGTGTTTGTTTACTTTTTAAAAAGTTTTAATTGAACTTTTATCATTTTATTATTTTGCTATATTTGAAGTAATTTAATGCCCTAGATTTATCTGTTAAATTAACAGTTTAAGTTGCATCATGCTGTACATTTTATACTTTTTCATTTCATAGTAGCACTATAACAAAATTTTGCAAGAGTCAGTCCTTGTAATGAATACAAAAAAGTCAGATTTTCATTGTATTCTCTTTCCCAGTTTCTTCAGCCCCCTTAGCCTTTTTGTCCTGCTCTAATTGGAAATGGAGCATATTAATATTTATAAGCTTTTAACATTTTTAACTTTGCAGTTTCTTTTTTATGAGTTTTATTGATTTTATGTCTTATTAAATGTTTTATTAGTGGAATTCCAAAATACTCTATTCATAATTGCTATTCCACATAATTGCTGTAACGGAGCTTCTTCTGAATTTGCGCAGCGCCGCTGTCTGGAGCACGGGCCAGTGGCGACCCTGCCCTTGCTCCTCCCGTGCTTGTCCTCCCTCTAGTCTCTCAGCACAGCAGAGCACGTCTGTTCAGACACAAGTCAGGTCGACTCACTCCTGGGCTTGGCCCTTCAGGGGCTTCACACTCACTTAGGAGGAAAATCAGACTCTTGACAATGGCCTGTGAGGCCTGCGTTGCCACTGAGAGCTCGGCTCCACCAGAGCAGCCACCTAGTGGTTCCTCCGACATGATAGGCACACCTTCCCTCGTCAGAGCTTTCACACCCACAGTTCTTTCTCCTTAGAATGTTCATCCCTCAGATACTTACATGACTAGCTCTCTTACCTCCTTCAGATCTTGACTGAAATGTGATCTTCCCCACCATCCCGCAAAAATTGCATCCTCTCTTACACATATAGCCATATCCTGTTTTTCCTCTATAGGGCTTATTACCATCTAATGTGCAGTATTCTTTACTTTTTAAAAAATTGTCTGCCTCCCAATGAGAACATTTGCTCATGAGAGCAGGGATTTTTCTGTTATGCTCACTGTAGTATCTCTGGTGTTTTAAACAGTGTCAAACTTATAGTTATTCTATAAATGTTGAATAAATGAATAAGTCCGTCAGCGTTTGATACATCAGACATGTTTTGATGCATTGCTGGGTTCGTGGTAGGAAACAGAGTTATCCAAGGACTCCTCCTGCTCCAACCCACCCCCCAAAAAAGTAAGCCAAGGCCAAAGCAGGAAACATAAAAGTACAAGCCTGAGCTGTTCCCTGTGGGTCAAAGCTTTTTTTCAAGTTTTGTGTTTTTTTGTTTTTGGTTTTGAGTTGGAGTCTCAATTCATCGCCCAGGCTGGAGTGCAGTGGCATACAACAGCCACCCCAACATTGACCTGCTGGGCTCTGGCAATCCTTCCGCCTCAGCCTTCCAAGTAGTTGGAACTACAGGCACACGCTACCATATGCAGCTAATTTTTTATCTATTGTAGAAATGAGGTCTCACCAAGTTGCCCGGGCTTGAACCCGCGGGTTCCCAAAGTGCTGAGATTTATAGGCTGAGCCACCGAGCCCGGCCTCTTTTCAAGTTTTTAACCAATTGAAAGGCTAACCCTTGGGTCATTAGCTAGGAGTTGAACCCCAGGCTCCTCCTGCATTAAGCGTGGATTCTGAAGGCGGGGCCAGATGATTCTAGGTTAGTGAATGCCTCTGAGTCTTGGTAGAATCAAGTAGAAATCCTCTGAAAGAATTCTCCCACATTTAGGTTCACAGGATTCTTCCAACTTAAGATCAATAAAATATGAGCTATTAGTCAGAAAGTCACACAAAATTACAATAAACAACAGATTTAGAGCTCTAGAGATTTCAGATACTGAAACTATTAGTTGCAGAATATAAAATATATGAAAAAGCAGCCAAGAATTTTTCATAACAGATGAAAGATAAGAATCCATAGACAAAGGAAACACAGTATTTCCTAAGCAGGATAACTAAAAAGAAACCCACATCTGGATCAATTGTAGCAAAACCATAGAACCTTAGAGAAAGGAGACGATCTTAGAATCACCCAGAAAAAACAAAGACTGAGTAGCTACAGAAGGAAAACAGACTGATGATGGAAACTGAATGACAAAATATCATTGGCATTAAATTGGTGAGAGAAATTAACTATTTACATAGACTCATGTATCCAGAGAAGCTACCTTTCAAGAATGAAGGCAAAATACTTTTTTATAGTGAAACGAAAACAGTTGACCACAAACAGACCTTCACTGAAGGAACTTATAGGAATACTTTAGCAAAAATAAAATAAATAAATGAAACCAATTCTAAAGGGAGATTTAGAAGGATTGGTGAACAAAAAAAATTCAATTAAACTTTTTCTGAGCCGGGCTCGGTGGCTCAGCCTGTAATCCTACGCTTTGGGAGGCTGAGGTGAGTGGATTGCCTGAGCCCACGGGTTCGAGACCCGCCTGGGCAACTTGGCAAGACCTCATCTCTACAATAAATCAAAAAATCAGCCGGGCGTGGTAGAGCGTGCCTGTAATTCCGGCTACTCGGAAGGCTGAGGCGGAAGGATCGCTGGAGCCCAGCAGGTCGAGGCTGCAGTGGCTGGGAGCGGCCACTGCACTCCAGTCTGGGCGACAGAGTGAGACTCCATGTTGTCATGGAGGGCAGGTATGCACAGGTACTGATGTCAGGTGATGGATGGCAAGCAAATAGGTGGACCAGTCACATGACTGTTGCCATGTTGATGGGATCTCTCTGTGTCATGAAGTTCATGAAGACCTCTTGGGTCTTAAGGGTGAAGGCAAATACTTGAAATAGAAAAGTGAATGAGTACAAAACAAGCTGGGGAAGGGATTGTAAAACAATTATCAACAGCTACCAGTTCTGTTCTTGGCTAGTGATTAAAGGGTAAATTAAAGTGAACTGCTAGAGAAACATGACAAAGATAAGCCATGTTAAAATGGCTGCTCATTGGGTATATCGATTCTATCTTATGTCCCTTCACTTATCCTAGAGGGAAGTGAGCCCTGTGTGTGTGTCAGAGGCAGAGTACCAGGGAACCAGTGAGTGAGAGGGTGTGGTCTTAAGGGTGGCATGCATCCTACACTTGCTGAGGGATGTACCAGAGATTCTCAGAATCTCTGCAAAACCTATAAACCCCTACAAAAGGAAAAGTCAGTTGTGATCAAGCCATCAGCAAGAAACCAGAAACTTGGCCGGGCTCGCTGGCTCAGCCTGTAATCCCAGCACATTGGGAGGCCGAGGCAAGTGGATTGCCTGAGCCTGTGGGTTCGAGACCCACCTGGGCAACTTGGCGAGACCTCATCTCTACAATAAATCAAAAATTAGCCGGGCATGGTAGCGTGCGCCTGTAGTTCTGGCTACTCGGAAGGCTGAGGCAGAAGGATTGCCGGAGCCCAGCAGGTCGAGGCTGCGGTGGCCGGGAGCGGCCACTGCACTCCAGTCTGGGCGACAGAGTGAGACTCCAACTCAAAAAAACAAACTTTTTCTGTATATAATAAGAGCCTAAATTTAGAAGTTAATAAAGGTGTATCAACAGGAGAAAACAGATTATTTGATGAATGTTATTGAGATAAAATGAGTGGCTATCTGGGGGAAAAAAGGTAGATTCCAACTTTATTCCTTAGATTAAAATAATGATTTAAATGAAAATGAATCTATAAAATACTAGGAAAACCCATGGAAGGTTATATTTAAATCTTAGAGAAGGTTAGCATTTTAGAAGTATAGCATAGAGTCAAGAGCCATAAAAGAAATTATTGGTCTGTGATAACCACATTTTAAAAAATTTTAATAACAAAAAATAACATAGAGTAAAAACAGCAAATGTCAAACGGGGAAAAATATTTTAATTTCTATCACAAATAGTTAATTCCTCAATAAATAAAGAAATCTTAAAACCATTAAGAAAACCATCAACAACCAAGTAAGAAACTGGGCAAGGTGCATGAGAAGAGTCCATTAAAAAATATAAATATGTAAAGATGTGGCATCATTCATAATCATAATGAGAAAAACAATTTAAAACTATAGTGCAGTATTACTTGATATACTGGCAGAAATTAAAATGTTTGAGATGAGCTGGTGTTGGGAGATTGAGGATATGAGCACTTTCACACACAGCATATGAGAATATAAAGTAGAATGACCTATGGAAGCAATCTTTGATACTTGTCTTAGTTTATAATATAAACTGACGCAACAGTTTCATTCCTGGAAATTAATAGATGAAAAGGTTTTAATTATTATTAGTGTTTTGTTTTCTTTTTTTTTTGAGTTAGAGTCTCTCTCTGTCACCCAGGCTGGAATGCGGTGGCACACTCATGGCCACCCCAATGTTGACCTGTTGGGCTCTGGCAATCCTTCCATCTCAGCCTTCCAAGACGCCAGAACTACAGGTGTGCACTACCATGCCTGGCTAATTTTTTATTTATTGTAGAGACGAGATCTCGCCAAGTTGCCCGGGCTGGCCTCAAACCCACAGGCTCAGGCAATCTACTCAACTCAGTCTCCCAAAGGCCTGGGATTACAGGCTGAGCCACCAGCCCGGCCTATTGTTAGTTTTAAAAACGTTGTTATTGTTATTTATAAATAGTAGAACAGTTAAGCAACCCAGTACCTATCAGTAGGGGGACCGATCTTATAAATTACAGAATATCCATGTAGTTTAATCATTAAAAGGATTGAGACAACTCTGTTTATACAAAGAGTGGAAGCACCTTCATGATGTTGTTAGACTAAAACAGGACATGAAATATTGAGGATAATGTGCTCCCATTTTTGCTTTAAAAAAAAAAAGAGAGAGAGAGTAGTATATTCATGCATTTGCCTATATATAAGTAAAATATCTGCAAGGACTACAGTAACCTAGTCACATTGGTTTACTGCAAAAAAGGGGACCTGACTTCTTGAAGGAAACTTAGTTCTCACTTATACCCTTTGAATTTTTTAGTACCTGTTCAATAATCAGAGGCTGGACATGGTGACTCACACCTATAATCCCAGCACTTTGGTGGAAGGTTAAGGCAGGTAGGTCGCTTGATCCCAGAAGTTTGAGACCAGCCTGGGCAACATAGCAAGACCTTGTCTCTATTAAAAAAAAAAAAGTAATAAAAACTGACCCCTTATCTAACTTAAAGGAAGAAGTGTACATACTTCCCCTCCTCGCTTTTTAAATAGACATTCACAAAAGCAAAGAGATTAGTATCATCCTAGTCTAACAGTTATCAACTCAGGTTTGATCTTTTTCATCTATAGAATTCCACCTACTGCCCACCAATTTTTTGAAGCCAATCCCAGATATAATGTTATTTAATGCACTTAGAGCCTGTGTGCTTTATACTTCAACTTTGTACATTCCTTGTAAATGACCAATGACCAAGTAGAGTCTAATTTTCAAGTGTATGGAAGTATTTTGTACTAAGGGGAGGCAAATGTTTGTATTTTTTTTACTGTTGCTTTATAAGTTAAGCTGTGTAAGAGTAGAATTAATACCTATGGACAACTTTTCATGTTTCATATTTCAGTTGATTTATATTTATTTTTTTAAAAGTGGAAATGTGTAATATACCAGCAATAGCAAGTTGGCAGTGGAGAATGTAGAATCTGGAGAGAAGTCAGTGACCGACCCCAGGTTTCTGGTCCAAACCACCTGGTTGGTTAAAATGTTCTCTCTGGCTCGTGTATTGAGGATCAATGGAAGTACAGAAATAGACCGGTTTAGTATATAGTGCAGTAGCCAGATAAGATGTGATAACTTAGCCAGGCTCTGTGGTTCAGCCTGTAATCCTGCGCTTTGGGAGGCTGAGGTGAGTGAATTGCCTGAGCCCGCAGGTTCGAGATCTGCCTGGGCAACTTGGCGATACCTCATCTCTACAATAAATCAAAAAATTAGCCGGGTGTGGTAGCATATGCCTGTAGTTCCAGCTACTCGGAAGGCTGAGGCGGAAGGATCGCCGGAGCCCAGCAGGTCGAGACTGCGGTGACCAGGAGCACGCCACTGCACTCCAGTTTGGGTGACAGAGTGAAACTACAACTCAAAAAAAAAAAAGATGTGATAACTTGAACCAGGGATTGGTGGGCATCCTGCAGACATATTTTGGTGGTAGAGCTTTAGGATTTGTTAAAGAGTTGTATGGAAGATAGGAAAAGAAGGGAAGAGTCCTGGATGACTGTAAGGTTTTGGGGACTTAGCAGCTGGAATGATGGAGTTTTATTATTATTAATCTACTGGGGAGTCTGTAGTAAGAGCGGATTTAGGTGGGGAGAGAGAATTAAGAATTCATTTGTGGATAATTCTGTTCAAGATGTCTTAATAAACAACCAAGTGGAGGTATTGATTAGGCACTTGTATGTATGTCTGGAGATTAGGGGCACAACTTGGGCTGGCAGCACAAACTTATTAATATGTTTGCAGCCATGCTTGCAGTATTAGCAGAGAAGCTATACTATGAGATCTAACACCATTTGCTTATTTTGGAGATTAAAAAAAGGATAGAGTGGTTAAAAATTAAGTCATGCTAGGCTCGGTGGCTCAGCCTGTAACCCTGCGCCTTTGGGAAACTGAGGTGAGTGGATTGCCTGAGCCCGCAGGTTCGACACCCGCCTGGGCAGGCGAGACCTCATCTCTACAATAAAATCAAAAAATTAGCCGGGCGTGGTAGCGCGCACCTGTAATTCCGGCTACTCAGAAGGCTAAAGTGGAAGGATCGCCGGAGCCCAGCAAGTCAAGGCTGCAGTGGCCGGGAGCGGCCACTGCACTCCAGTCTGGACGACAGAGTGAGACTCCAACTCCAAAAAAAAAAAAAAATTAAATCATCAAGTTCGATCACAAAATCTGACTTAGAGTAGAAGTAGATAGCAATCACATTGTCTTTGTCAAGTTTCCCAATAACTGTATTTGTAGGCCTTAATAAACAGCAGTCCTTTAAAAAACAATTCAAAAAAGCCATATAAAGTTCCGTGCGTTTAAGCTCTATTCTTCAAAGTTAAAACAGATGCTAACATTTATAAGTTTAATTGGTTTTTTTGTAACAGCATATTCAGCTATGAACAGACTGTCTTGTTCTAGCTGTCTTGGTTATGCCTTGTGACAACTGGTCTGATTTTCTTTCCCTTTTAGGAGGATGCCCAGGAAGAATTTGGCTGGAAACTAGTCCATGGTGATATATTTCGTCCTCCAAGGAAAGGGATGCTGCTATCAGTCTTTCTAGGATCTGGGACACAGATTTTAATTATGACTTTTGTGACTCTGTGTAAGTGTTAAGTGAAAATTTAAAAATAGAAAATATTTTTTCTTAACAGTAATTATTTGAAAACCAGTCTTCCTAAGCTAGGCTAGATTGCTACTAAGAGTCCCTTTGGCTCTCAAAATCTGGGTGCTTTGGCTCTAAGTGACTTCGGGAAAGTGGACTATGCCCAAAGGCTGACTCTGGGTCTCATCCTTCAGCTCCCTAGAGACCAAGCCTTTTTCATGGTCGCACTGGGCAGGTGGTGAGTCCATCCTTGAAGATTGTCCGCGTCTGTATAAGCAGCCTGGAAGCGGGTCACTCAGGTTGACTCTTCTACCCAACCTTCAGGGAAGAAGTAGTCTGGTCAGGATTCCAGGATGTTCTAGGCTTTCTCTGAGAGAAGAGAAGAGGGGGTGGAGCAGGAAGCTTTCTGTAGACCTTTCTCATTTGGGTGGTGGTGAGGTGGTTAGGAAGCAGCCTCTCTTTCTCTAGCAGTATGTAGGAAAGAACTTCCTATGCAGAAAATGTCTCCTCTTCCTGCCACCTGAACATCTTTAGAAATTTTGTTACTTTTTGTCTTAGGACAGTCTTTTTTTTTCTTTTAAACATACATTCCTTATCAGCCACGGGGGTGGTTCTGAGCCTACTTTCCAGGGGTACATTATTCCATGATCTTCCAGTTTTTCTAATTGTAAAATTAAAAAAATGTTTATGCATATAATCTTTTGAATTTTATGTTTATTTTCCATATTTTCCTTTATTGATGCCTACTACCAATAAATAGTAACAAATGCATATTACAGGAAGAATTCAGAGACTGACCTTTCAATAATTTTTTTGTTTTTTTGCTGTCCCAGATTTTTTTTTTTAATTTTAAAGATGTGGGGTACAGTTCAGGGTTAGGTATACAAATGTTCACTATGCAGGTACCCTTCGGTAATTTATTTTAGTGAACATTTGTTCTTATGTTTGGTTGCCTATTAAACACATAATACTATAGTCATTTTCTATTGGTAACATTGTTCCGCATTTTGTAATGAAATTGACTATATAAATGTTTTGCAAAGAGCATTGTGACTTCCGAATATCTGGTACCTGAATCAGTTTAGAAACCACTGATTCACACCTTTGAACTCAATTTGAAGACTAACTAGAACATCTTTTATTTAATCTCCTAACAACTTAAGGAGATACAGCTTTGATAGGCAGAGCTTACAGTCTGTAAGAAGAGGGTAGGTCAGGAGAAGACATTATAAACATCATGAAGGCGGTTTGGACAGAGAATGGTGTGAAGACACTAGATGCCAGAGAGCCAAGGAGGTCTTAAAGCAGAATGGATGCTTGAAGATAAGTTTCTGCTTTAAAATTGTATCAGGAACTGCCTTCCACCATGTCTCGTCTTTTGGGGGTTAGCATGAAGTGAATTTATAAGGAAGGGAAGTTTCAGAGAGCCTGGGATACGAAATGATAAGAATCATTTTCCTGGAGTCTTCAAATATGAACTTTCTGCTTAAGGACAGTCCATTTCTCAGGCAGCAGAAGAGAAGGGGGGTTGCATCTTAACTGAAATCCTGGTAGATCTTCTAAAGCTACTCTGATCTGTTTCCTGCTAGTCATGACTCTGGTACTAGTCAGAGGTGTGTGTGCTTGGTCATGTGTATAATTGGTCATGTTCACTTTGGGAGAAACAATTGGGATTTCTTGCTGCTGTGATTAGAAAGCCACTTGAAGCTCTTCTTGGCAGCATCTTGTTATCCTTGAGACTCTGAACATCATGACTTCTGAACTCCAGCTTAAAGCTGGGAATCTCTATGACTATAAGATAGTATTTTTATTCTCATGAAGTAGGAAGAGTTATACAGGGAAGAGCAAACAAAACTAAGTAGGGGTAGGGGCAGAGTCACCCCAAGACATTGACCAGGTCCTTCAGTCATTTGTTTTTCAAAAGCTATTGGTACTGTGAAATCTTGTTCCCCTTGTTTTGTACTTTGATTAGATTCTGTCTTATCTCTTATGTTTGAATCTTATAAGGGACTTTTTTTTTTAACCTCCAGAGGACTCCATTTTTAAATAAAACAAAAGTGAGAATATTTCATAGTGGGAATATTTTTATTTATATTAATTTTAAAGCGTGTACTTGAATCTCAGAAAAACCAAACACACTCTCAAGCACCTGTTTAGCCTCCTCTGATTATGGGAAAGATGAGGTCTTCTGGAGTCTGGCAGGAAACTTCCAAAGTGTGTGATAACTTTGATGTAGTACATCAGATGTGACTCAGTGCAGCTGTGTGGCAGGATAGGACATGAGTTTTCAGGAAGTTGTATTTGTTTTCTTGTTTAAAAAAATGAGAGGTTTTCTCTATCATTTCACAATACAGGAAACATTGATAACAGTTATAACCCTTAATGACTTACATTTCAGTTTTTGCTTGCCTGGGATTTTTGTCACCTGCCAACCGAGGAGCACTGATGACATGTGCTGTGGTCTTGTGGGTGCTGCTGGGCACTCCTGCAGGCTATGTCGCCGCCAGATTCTATAAGTGTAAGTAAAAGCCACTGTGACGGGTGTCAGCGTTGAGTCTGTCCAGGGTATCAGTAGTGATGCTCTGTAAACACGTCTTCCAGGAATCTGTCCTTAGCTAAAAGGAGCCTCCTTGGAGATTTCTTTTGTGACATGAGTGACTGTCCCTAGATTTATTTATTTAAAAATACTTAGTGACATAAACAAATTGAAGTCCTGCTTACCAGCATCCCTCCCCTTCTTTCCTTTTAAACTTTGGCTTATCAGGTTGGGCTGAACAACTTAGATTTGCTATATTTGTAGGAGCATATGTAAACTAATAAGAGAAGAAAATATATGAGTGAGCATCACTGATTTCTTTATTAAAACAAGCAGCATATCTAGGTACACCTTTTCTTACATATGAAAGGTCATATTAAATTGTATCGATTTGCTGGGCTCGGTGGCTCAGCCTGCAATCCCGCGCCTTTGGGAGGCTGAGGTGAGTGGATTGCCTGAGCCCGTGGGTTCGAGACCCGCCTGGGTAGCGAGACCTCATCTCGACAATAAATCAAAAAATCAACCGGGCATGGTAGCGCATGCTTGTAATTCCAGCTACTTGGAAGGCTGAGGCGGAAGGATCACCGGAGCCCAGCAGGTCGAGGCTGTGGTGGCCGGGAGCGGCCACTGCACTCCAGTCTGGGTGACATAGTGAGACTCCAACTCAAAAAAAAAAAATTGTGTCAATTTAATGTTTACAAAAATAAACCATATTAAAGTAAACTTAAGATCTCACTGTTTAGAGCGCCCTAAAGTAAGTTACTTTTGTAATATTGTTAGTCACGATCTCTTTTGCTTTCTAGAAGTAAAATAAAGTTCATTGAAAAAAGGCGTGGGGCCACAGAGCAAGGCAAGGCTGCAGTAGGACTAGATGACTTGGAAAGCAGCTCCGTATGTGTAATGTTTGGATCATTTGATAAGGGACTGTCATCTTATATTTGCTAGTAATGTTTTCTAGGAATGGAATTTCTAGAAATTGTCAGGCACCCAGGGCTGTCTGATAGTATGGTATATACTGGACTAGGGAGTATGGATATGTGGTTTGCTTTAAAGACAAGCTTATATTTATACCATTTTTATTTTCTTCTATAGCCTTTGGAGGTGAGAAGTGGAAAACAAATGTTTTATTGACATCATTTCTTTGTCCTGGGTAAGTGAACTTTACAGTAATTACTTTTTTAATGTAGTTATATTCTAGTCCCCCAATTTTTAGTCCCTTAAGCCTTTAATCCTCTCTATCTCTAAATCATCTACCTAATAAAATAATATTAATTTTTGAAAAGGGATAAAAAGTAAATATTTTATAAACACTTGTCATATGATTACTATCTGTCTTATCTGGGAAAAGTACCTTTAAACATGAGAAATGTTCTGATTCCTTTTCTGAAAAGTCCTTCTATTTGTTAGTCTTTAGTAGACAGTTTGGCATGTTGGTGTGTAAGGCAGCATTTAAAGTTTTCACCTAATCATGGGAACAGATTCTCATCTGAAGATAGTTCAGGCAAGCATGCGTTTCCCCATTTTCCTTTGATGTTGGACTTATTTTACCCTGCAGGGAAAATCTCTAGAACAGGACTTATCCAGGGCAATCCCATGCTGTATGTCTAAGATTTGGATCATTTGATAAGGGAATATCACATAAAATTTTCTTTCTTTTTTTTTTTTTGAGTTGGAGTCTCACTCTCGCCCAGACTAGAGTGCAGTGGCTGCTCCTGGCCACCGCAGCCTCGACCTGCTGGGCTCCGGCGTTCCTTCCGCCTCAGCCTTTTGAGTAGCCGGAATTACAGGCATGCACTACTACGCTCGGCTAATTTTTATTTTATTTTATTGTAGCGATGAGGTCTCGCCTGCCCAGGCGGGTCTTGAACCCGCGGGCTCAGGCAATCCACTCACCTCAGCCTCCCAAAGGCGCGGGATTACAGGCTGAGCCACCGAGCCCGGCTCACATAATATTTTCTAGGGATGGAAGTTTTAGGAATTGTCAGCGCCCAGTGCTGTCTGTCAGTTTGGCACATACCAGACTTGGATGTTTGGTTTGCATTAAGTAAAGTAGCATACACCAGAAATAAACAGCTACCACAAATCAAAGCAAAACAAAGCACCTTGATTTTCTGGAGGCCCACTTCTGATCTCAAGTATCTGATATGTGTCCAGTCCTAGAAATAGAAGCTGCCTCCTCCCCAACCTGCATATTTCCAGTGGGCAAGAACTGGCCCACAAACAGGCAGCTGCAGTAAGGCCAAAGATGACAAAATTGGAAACCAAGACTGTTCCAGTTTCAGACCAGAAGTGAAAGCATGTTAGCAGCAGTATTTCTATATGTGCTTGGAATAAATATTCTCTCTGATTATAACCTGCATTGAAGGTTCATTGCCTTTTCAGTAATTTGTCTTCTGTTCAAATGTTTATGCTTTTCTCAAGTGTCTTTTGTCTTTTTTCCCTGTCAGCATAAGAAATGCCCTTTCTTACCTTGACTGTCACCTGTGATTTCAGAATCTTGCTTTTCAAGCACCCCCCCACCCCCAATTTCTCTCATCTTCCATTGCTCCTTCCCAAATGTTCTATTCATGTGGTTCTTGTCTTATTCCTACAAATATGCTTAGATCGCCCACATCCTAAAAAGAACTTCCCATAAGCATCTTCCCTTATTTCTGTCGCATTTCTTGCCTTGAATGGTCTGCACTCCTTTATTCTCATTTTCTCAACATACATTTACAATGTTAAACTCATGTAGTGCACATTTTCTTCCACCGTTGTACTGAAATTTTAAGTTTACCAATAAAGTTCCCATTTTCTTTTTTGCCCAACATTTATCATTCATTTATTTCCATACATTCATTCATAGTTAATTTATTTATTCAATAACTTAATATCTTAGTCACTTGGGGCTTCTATTAAAAAAATACCATAGATTGGATTGTTTAAACAACAGAAATTTGTTTTTAATGGTTCAAGAGGCCAAGATCAAGGTGCCAGCTGGTTTGATTTCTGGGACTCTTCCTGGTTTACAGTTGGCTGCCTTCTCGCTATGTCCTCACATGGTGGAGCCAGATTATCTCGTTAATGTGTCTTTTTATACTTGCCTTAATCGGGAGATGGATATGAAGACAATCAAACATAGTATGAAGCAAAATATAAATCAGTTTCAAATAGAGATACTATAGGAATGTATTCATTCCAACTTGATAAAATGAGCTTGCTAAATGTCTTAAAATCAGGAATTACATTTATTCATTGCTATGCTCCATGAACTTAGAGCTATACTTGGCACATCACGGATGTTCAATAAACTTATATGGGAACGAAATGGAAATAGAATGATATTTTTTATTTGTCAGACCTTGAATTAAAACTACAAAGAACTGTAATTATAAGTCTGAATAAATCTCTTATTTGAAACTTACTCATCCTTGAAAGCGTATTTTATAAAGTTCCCATTTTCAAATCTAGAAACCATTTTCTTTGTCTGTGCATCTCTGTCTTATCTAACATTGGAATACTTGAAACTCCTTCCTTTTTTGGCTTCATAGAAATTATCCTATGCTAGTTCTTCTTTTATGACTCTGATCAACCCTTCTCTGATTTATGTTCTTCAATCCACCTTTAAAGGTAGGTGTTTACCAGCAGGGAAGCAGAGACAGAGAGATAGCACACTAAGAGCTCAAGTATTCCAGGGGCTAGGAGACTTGGAGTTCACCTTGGAATAGAAGTACAATTTAGTAACAGGAAATGTAGTCATATAATTATTGAAACAGATGTAAATAAACTGGCATTGACAGTTGTTTCCAAATATAGAAAAATATTTCCTTGTATTTAAAAAACTTATCTCTAATTCAAAATCAGAGTCATTTATTGATAACAAAATAGTAAAGACATTCTCATTAAACCACTTTTATGGCATGTTTATTTAAGTTCTACTCACAGTAAGGTAAGAAAAGGAAATAAGAGGAATACTTTCCAAAAAAGTGGATTTCATATTATCATTTTTAGACCACATGGTTTGCATACAAAAAACACTAACAAATTTTGACTGCAAAACGCAAAACATGTAGAATTAATAAAAAGTTCAGCAAAATGGCTAACTGTCACCTAATAGGATCCTAAATATGACCAATAACTAATTAAATGTTTTAACAGTAGTAGTAGCTGTGTGAGATGAGGACTGTATTCACAGAAAACCTACACAGTGCCTGAAATAACCTCTCAAAGTATGCATGATCCGTATGACAAGTCTACAAGATTAATTACTAGTAAGAGACAGAAATTTGCTATGTCACTTGATGAAAAGATAAATATGGTGAAGTTATTGGGAGATATCCAGGAGCTGCCAGGATGGAGAATGCAGAAGCCCGTGTATCCGTGACAGCATGCTCAATGTGGCATCCCACATTGCATGAAGCTACTGCATAAAGGATACTGGGGCAGCTGATTATGAAGGGAGAAAATCTGATTCTAACCTCATACACATAAAATCAGTTCTAGATAAGTTAAAACATAAATGCAACAGCATAACAAAAATGTAGAAGAACGTCTTCATGCTCCCAGGTTAGGAAAGACTTTCTTCTCTTAAAGTACATAAGGAACAAAGGAAAAAAGTTGATGCATTTAAAAATTCTGTGGGATAAGTAAAAAGTAAATGAATGACTGTATGATTATAGCCATGTTTTTTAAAATGTACTCAGAGGAAAGACCGAAGGGAAGTGAACATGCACATTCAGGTGCTTGGGTTCAGAAAAAGCCACAGACTGGGAGAACAAGATGTTTCACAAGGAATTAGTAACTAGACTATACAAATAACTCACATGTATGACTTGGCAAGACACGCAGCCCAAGTGAGAAATGAGCAGTGGATATAACCAGCACGCCACAGAAGGTAAAGGTAAAGTTAAAGCCTAAAAAGCAAACCAACGTCACATGCTCACTGCAGTTTTCAGTAGGAAGTATGTATTATAATGACACATTTGACAATTCTAAGTGTAATGAAAATATGTAACAAGCTAACCTTTATAAGCTGTAAGTAGGAGTTTAAGTCAAGCAAAACCGATCTGAAGAGCAATTGTCAGTTTCTAGTAAAGTTTTAAATCCACATTCCCTATCACTTGGCAATTCCACTTTCTTTGTATGTATCTTAGAAACCTAGAGGTAGTATTCATCACATATTATTGTTACATTTTGCTTTTAACTCTGACTTTACCCAAGATCCCATTGTGTCTTTCAGAATTGTGTTTGCTGACTTCTTTATCATGAACCTGATTCTCTGGGGAGAAGGATCTTCAGCAGCTATTCCTTTTGGAACACTGGTTGCTATATTGGCCCTTTGGTTCTGCATATCTGTGCCTCTGACGTTTATTGGTGCATACTTTGGTTTTAAGAAGAATGTAAGTTTATAGGTGTTAACTTATTCAAATGAATTTTAGTTATGAGTATATTGCTGCATACTTTGGTTTTAAGAATGTGGACAGACGTGGTGACTCATGCCTATAATTCCAGCACTTTGGGAGGCCAAGGTGGGGAGGCTTGTTTGAGCCTAGGAGTTCGAGACTAGCCTGGGTACCACAGCGAGACATCCCTGTATAAAAAATAAAAAAACTTAGCTGGCCGTGGTGGCATGTGCTTATAGTCCCAGCTACTGGAAAGGCTGAGGTGGAAGGATTGCCTGAGCCCAGTACATCAAGGCTGCAGTGAGCTGTGATTGTGCCTCTGCGTGACAGAGTGAGACCCCAACTCAAAAAAAAAGTAATTTCATAGATGGTAACTTATTCACATGAATTTTAGCTGTGGAAATTAGCATATACTATCTTGAAAGATCTCAAAAAAGTATATAAAATATATAAACTTGTCCTGTGGGATCTGGATTTCAATGAATGTTCTTAAAATAGTAGTATTACTTAGAAATGTAATACTTACAGATATAAGCTTAGATTTCAGTTTTTTAAGTTAGTGGAACCTACTGTTGATTAATTGGGAAAGAAATAGTGGTATACACTAACTAAAACTTTGATTTTTTTACATGAAACATAAATTATTACCTATTTAAATCTAAAAAAATGCATTTTTCCCCCTTAGCTATAAAGTTATTAGTGTACAGTGCTTAGTTAGTAAGCAAAGAGGATGGGTTAAGTGCTATAAGAAAAGTGACTGCAAAGTAAGAGGAGACAGTTTTTTTGATACAAAGCTTTAAAATAAATTGTATATGCTTACCTGCTAATACTGATTTTTTTTTTTTTTTTTGAGTTGGAATCTTACTCTGTCGCCCAGACTGGAGTGCCGTGGCCGCTCCCGGCCACCGCAGCCTCGACCTGCTGGGCTCCAGCGATCCTTCCACCTCAGCCTTCCGAGTAGCCGGAATTACAGGCATGCCCTACCATACCCGGCTGATTTTTTGATTTATTGTAGAGATGAGGTCTCACTGCCCAGGCGGGTCTTGAACCCGCGGGCCCAGGCAATCCACTCACCTCAGCCTCCCAAAGGCGCAGGATTACAGGCTGAGCCACCGAGCCCAGCTTTTTTTTTTGAGTTGGAGTCTCACTCTGTCGCCCAGACTGGAGTGCAGTGGCCGCTCCCAGCTACCACAGTCTCGATCCTCTGGGCTCCGGCGATCCTTCCGCCTCAGCCTTCCAAGCTGGAACTCTAGGCGTGCGCTACCACACCCGGCTAATTTTTTGATTTATTGTAGAGATGAGGTCTCGCTAATATTGATTTTTAAGGAAGATTATAGTCGAGGACCAGGCTTCCTTCCTTTTTCTCTCCCATCCTCTTGTCTGCCTTTCTCTACTTTGCTGCCCCCTCTGCCCTGAGGGTAAGAGGAAAATGAGAATTCATTCTTGTCTCCTTAGTATCCTTCTCTAACTCCAGTATTCCTGCTCTTCAGAAAGTCCACAGGTTAACGAAAACACCGAATGATATTGCACTTTGTAGGGGGGCTGGGATGTCCTAGCAGAACTGTTGCTGTGTCGACATCTCCACTGCACTGTCATGCCAGGTTGCTAAACGCTTTTTCAATTCTTTGGCACTTTGTTTAATTTATGTCTTAAATCTATATATCATAAATAGCAGACTGACAGGACTTCAGTAGTTTTAATACTATGGATTAAATGCGTATTTAAAATTCCAAAAATATACTGGCTAAGTAAAGTAAGAATATAAATATTGAAGAACAGTATAGCGGTTCTCTGCCTGTATACATGTATTTCTACTTGTAAAAATAATCCAGCCCATAGGAGTATGGTCTCAATAAAAATACCAAGTTTTAAATTTTGATTTGTCAGCACAAAGATTATAGGAGGATGTTTTGAACTTTCTTTGCAAGAAAATGAATGTCTGCATTTGTACCCTTTTCCTGCTCATGTTTGGGTACTTTGGGTTCCAGTTATTTTTGCACTACTTTTTAGTGTGTGATAAAAAGAGAACAGTTGTGAGCATCACCAACTCCTTATGGTCACAAAGCTTCGTGTAGCCATCCGTTGTTGTTTTTGTGTTCTTCAGTCATAGTAAAAGTGAGCAATTTTAATAAAGAGAGCTTTGCCCACCTCCAAATAAAAACACATTGACAGGGCTAGGCACAGTGGCTCACGCCTGTCATCCTAGCACTTTGGAAGGCCAAGGTGGGAGAATTGCTTGAGCCTGGGACTGGGAGTTCAAGACCAGCCTGGACGATATAATGAGACCATGTCTCTACAAAAAATAAAAAAACATTAGCTAGGTGTGGTGGCATGTGCTAGTAATCCCAGTTACTCAGGAGTCTGAAGCAGAAGAATCGTCTGAGCCCAGAGGGTCAAAGCTGTGATCATGCCTGCACTCCAGCCTGGGTGACAGAATGAGACTCAAAAAAAAAAAAAAAAATTGGCAAAAATATTACAGCCCGCTGATTTCTATTGACTGTTATTGTCCAAGTGCAATATTATCTCCAGTGTATTTCTTACTTCGTCTAAAGCCATTAGTCAGTGGCTAACTGCTGGAGACAGTGTTGACTGTTCCAGTAGGCAGAGTGAGTATTGTACCTGATAGTGTCTGCTTCATTGCTTCTAAATACAAATTTCAATTTAATGGCTTAAGTAGACTTTCATTGCCATTAGTGTCAGCATGGAAGCTGAGAAAAAGCAGGCAAATAATCTCGTACAGAGAAGAATTTTTAAAATAGATATATAATTATGAATCCTTTCTTTGTTTCTGAAGGCCATTGAACACCCAGTTCGAACCAATCAGATTCCACGTCAGATTCCTGAACAGTCATTCTACACAAAACCCTTGCCTGGTATTATTATGGGAGGGATTCTGCCCTTTGGCTGTATCTTTATACAGCTTTTCTTCATTCTGAATAGTATTTGGTAAGCTAAGGACAGAGTCCTCTTATTCTCTTTACCATTATATGTAATACTTGCTTTTTGATAGTTTATATGAATCACTGTTTTTATTCTATAAATGTAAGCAGTTCTCCAATAAGCAGAAGTCTTAAGTGCCAAAAGGTTGTTTTATCTTTTCTATGTGGGAAAATCAGCTAATATTAATTGAAACCTTATTCTTACTCTTACAATTAAGTAATTGTTTTTACTTAATTCTCAGAACTCTATGAGGTGTTATCTCCATTTTATGGGGACAGAAATGTGGTTTTGAAGGTTGAGTAAATTTACCTGTGTTACACAGCAGCCATGTGACAGAAAAATTAACCTGTTTTCTCCAAACCTATGTTCTTAACTAGTCTGTACTGCTCCAGACTGACATTTTTAAAAGGGGATTGAAGGAGTTGATCTAGAGATAACCTTAAGAGTACTTCCTTCTTCCCAGATGCCTTCATTCTCTGATTTCTTCATTCTTCATTCTCTGATTTCTTGTTCACCTGTAAAAGCTCATAGTAGTGATTTTGAGGCACTGTACTAGAGCATGTTTATGTAACAGTATGTTGTGATTATTTGGCAGCATTGACAAATGTTACAGAAAGTACCAAGGTTTGAAGGAACATAAAGTTGAATTATTACAATAATTTTCCAAATTCAACTGAGTTTTTAAATGTGATAAACTGTAACCTTTTCTTAGATTGGCTCTGCCTTTTCATTAAGTTTTTACCAAATGCGTCTGAGTCACTATTGGAGGAGTAAACTAACAATATTTGAATAAATAGAAGTTTCTGGTCCACCTGAGCAGGAAGGTCAAGTCCAGTGACCCTGCCATATTCTTCCTATCCCTTGGCCCATCCCACCCCATCACCATCCAGACCCATGAGAATTTGTCTTGTTTGACTAGTTAAGAGGAAAAGCAAATCTTTTCAGTTCAAGAGAAATGGAAAAACTGTCATGTATTGTCTCAAAGGGAAATATTTATAGTTTCATCTTGACATGTTTAATTTTAGGTCACACCAGATGTATTACATGTTTGGCTTCCTATTTTTGGTGTTTATCATTTTGGTTATCACATGTTCTGAAGCAACTATACTTCTTTGCTATTTCCACCTATGTGCAGAGGTATGTATTAGCAGTATGACTTATGTTAATTTGTGGACAGTATTTATAACCTTGGAATATTGCAATTTGAATACTGTTAATTGAAATAACTTCTGAAGACATGTATTTGTTATAAATATCGACCTGTATTTCTTTTTTTTTTTTTTTGAGTTGGAGTCTCACTCTGTCACCCAGACTGGAGTGCAGTGGCTGCTCCCGGCCACCGCAGCCTCAACCTACTGGGCTCCGGCGATCCTTCCGCCTCAGCCTTCCAAGTAGCCGGAATTACAGGCATGCGCTACCACGCCCGACTGATTTTTTGATTTATTGTAGAGGTGAGGTCTCGCTGCCCAGGCGGGTCTCAAACCCACGGGCTCAGGCAATCCACTCACCTCAGCCTCCCAAAGGCGCAGGATTACAGGCTGAGCCACTGAGCCCGGCATCGACCTGTATTTCTAAATCAAATGTAGCCCTCTTTAGGATTGAATGAAGATAAGCTAGTTCAGTATATTTAGTTAGAAATTACTATTAGAGACTGTTACATGTTCATTTCCTGAGAATAGCAAATTTTTGCTGCTGAGTTTTTTAACTGTCAGACTTAAAAATTAGTATTGCTAGTCCAGGCACAGTCTCATACCTGTAATCCCAGCCTTTGGGAAGGCAGAGGCAAGAGGATTGTCAGAGCCCAAGGGTTCGAGACCAGCCTGGGCAACTTGGCGAGACCTTGTCTCTACAATAAGAAAAAAAAATAGTGGAGCATCATGGCACACACCTGTAGTTCCAGCTACTTGGAAGACTGAGGTGGAGCTCAGCAGGTCAAGGCTGTGGTGCCTGTGCACTCCAGCCTGGGTGCAGAATGAGACTTGGACTAAAAAACAAAACAAAAAAATTAGTATTGCTAATTAGTTATCAATAATGGCTGCACCATTTACACTCCACCAGCAGTATACAAAGATTCCAAATCGCCACATCCTTGCCAACACTTATTTTCCTTTTTTTTTTAATTTTTATTTTTAATTATAGCCATCCTAGTAAGTATGGAGTGGTAACTCATTCTGGTTTTTATTTACATTTCTGCAGTGACTAATGATGCTAAGCATCTTTACTTATGTTTGTTGGCTATTTGTATATCTTCTTTGGATTTGAAATATCTGTTCAAGTCCTTTGCCCATTTTTAAATTGGGTTGTTTCTGTTGTTGAATTGTAAGAATTCTTTATGTACTCTGGATATTAGACCTTTATCAGATTATGATTTGCAAACATTTTCTCCCATTCTATAGATTATCTTTTCACTTTTTTGATAATGTCCTTTGCACAAAAGTTTTAAATTTTGATCAGGTCAGATGTGTTTATTTTTCTTCTGTTGCCCAGCACATGCTTTTGGTGTTATATCTAAGAATCATTGCCAAATGCAAGGTTGTGAAGATTTACCCCCATGTTTTATAGTTTTAGCTTGTACATTTATAGTTTTAGCTTGTACATTTAACTCATTGATACATTTTGAGTTAGTTTTTGTATATTGGGTGATGTAGTTATCCAGCTTTGTTCTTTCCTATGTGAATATCAGTTGTCTGACATCATCTGTTGAAGAGACTGTTCTTTCCTGTAATGGTCTTGGCAACCTTGTCAAAAATCACTTGACCATAGATGTATGGGTTTATTTCTGGATTCTCAATTTTAGTTCAATGTCTTTATGCCAGTACCACACTGTGTTGATTACTATAGCTTTTTGAAGTAAGTTTTGAAGTCAAGAAGGGTGAGTCTTCTAGCTTTGTTCTTTTTTTAAGATAATTTTGGTTACTTGGGGCATCTTGTAATTCCATGTGAATTTGAGGATTGATTTTTTTCCATTTCTGCAAAAAAAGGTCACTGGAGTTTTGATGGAGATTACATTGAATCTGCTTTGGAGATTTTTGCCATTAAGTCTTTTCATTACATGAACACAGGCTGTCTTCTCATTTGCTTAGGTCTTCTGTCATTTCTTTTAGCAGTGTTTCATAGTTTTTGTTGCACAAGTCTTCCACCTCCTAGGTTGAATTTATTCCTAGCTATTTTATTCTTTTGGATGCTATTTTAAATGAATTGTTTAATTTCCTTTTCCGGTTGTTCATTGCTGGTATATAAAAACACAACCGATTATTGTACGTTGATCTTATACCCTGCAACTTTGCTGTATTTGTTGATTAACTATAGTAGTTTTTGTATTGTGTGTGGATTTAGGATTTTCTAATCTTGGTTTTCTTTTTGAGTATGTTTATTTTTCACTTATTCCAAAGGGCAGGAGAGATAGTGAAGCATTCTCTTTTAAAAGATCTTCTGCTAAGCTATAAGCCACTTAAACAAGAAGAGCTATTTCAGTAATCTGCCTTTAAGAATTATGTTAGTAATAACTGAAAATGAGTTTCAACCAGGCCTTAATAGAATAATCTTCTTCCTAATATAGAGTTGACCAGACTTTAATATAAGTAATATTAATGTTGAACTGTGTAAGTAAGAAGCTATTTGTACATTGCTTTTCTTTGGAAAGCATAAATTTTGCAGTACAGTCTGATGCTTTATTAGTCATAAACAGTTTAAGCTTCTTCCGTATAGTTTTAGCCAGCCCTTAAATAGGTCTGCCAAAGATAGGGACGCTTCTTAGCACCTTTAATGAATAGGAAAACGGGCAAAGTTCCATCGGAGAAAGAGCCGGAACTGGTGGCAAAAATTAAGTTTGGGGCTGCTTCTCTCACTGTGTTTGCTTTGTTAGCCTTGTTCGGCTATGTGTTGTATATTAAGTGGAAAGTAATTCTTGTTCTTTTTTTTTTCTGCCTAGGATTATCACTGGCAATGGCGTTCATTCCTTACCAGTGGCTTTACTGCAGTTTATTTCTTAATATATGCAATACACTACTTCTTTTCAAAACTGCAAATCACAGGAACAGCAAGTACCATCCTGTACTTTGGTTACACCATGATCATGGTTTTGATCTTCTTTCTTTTTACAGGTAAAAATAGACTTAAAATGGTTACTTTTCATTAGTATTTAGACAAATAACGTATAAATGTTTGCCTTTTAAAAAACCTGTGGTGGCTTCTACCATTCAGTGCTGCTGTGTGTAATCTTTTGCACAACCAGGCATACTGTGGCCTGCTCCCTGCAAACGGTGTAAATGTGACAAAGCAGAAGCTGAGGAAGAAGACTGAACAGGGTTAAGGTTGTGCTGGAAGTCCAGGGACACGTGGGCCAGTATGTCTCATGGTTTCCTCTGTTCACCTTGTGGAGATACACACAGTCTTTCTTTTGATCACTTCAGAAACGGGGTGAAAAGTGAGAGCTATTTAGGTTTAGGGGTAGGTAGAGCTTGGGGAGATGAAGTCAAGATGAGGTTGAGAGTAGGTGATCCAGAGAAGAGAGTAGGACACTTCTTATTCTAAAAGCTTTAAACTAGAAGCTTCCGTCTCCACTTTATAATCCAAGTACCAGCCGGTGCAGTGATTCACGCCTATAATTTCAACACTTTGGGATGCCGAGGTGAAAGGATTACCTGAGCCCAGAGGTTCAAGACCAGGGTGGGCAACTTGGTGAGACCTTATCTCTACAATTTTTAATCAAAAAATTAGCTGGTCGTGGTGGCACACGCCTGTAGTTCCAGCTACTTGAAAGGCTGAGGCAGAAGGATCACCTGAGCCCAGCAGGTCGAGACTGCAGTGGCCATGAGCATGCCACTGCACTCCAACCTGGGTGACAGAGTGAGACTCCAGCTCAAAAAAAAAAAAAAAAAAAATCCAAGTACCTAATGGGATAGTGGTTTTTTTGTTGGTTTTTTTTTTGTTTGTTTTTATTTTATATATATGTTCTCTGTCCAACTAGATAAAAGTTTTCTGTATCTGAGAGCCCTGTGGGTGGGTGCTTGGTAAACATTTGTGAAATAGGTGAGTGAACTAAAAAAAATTATGGGACCTTTCTTTGTCACAAAAAAGTCATAGTGTACAAAATGGACATCTAAAAATATATCTAAGTTTGTCTTGCGTGTTATATGAGAAAATATAGAGACCAAAAAGAAAGCAACTTTTTTTAACTAAAACTTTTACTTTTCACTCATCTGTACACTTCAGAGCACGGGTTAGGGTTTTGCTGCTGTCCCAGCCCATAGCAGGCTTCAGACACTTACATCAGTTCTTATTCCAGGATACTGGTTGGACATGGGGTGTGTGTGCGTACCTTGGTGCTGTATGACAGATTTAGATCCATAGCCACATATCTTAATAAATGGGCTGCCAAAGAGCAGTGGCCTGTAAACAAGGAATTACTATTTTTGTGCTTCTGAATCTGTGTGTCTGTAAGTGCATGTATAGAATACCTTATTCCTTGCCTACACACAAAAGGTAACAATCACAGGGAACATCTGTTGTTTTTCCAGGCATGTGATAAAATAGTGATAGCTTTGCTATCATCTAAATGTTACTGTTTTTTATCTTTAGAGGGTTATATTTTTATCCATTGAATTAAACAAATTTTGCAATCTGAATTCTGGAGTCATATTGAATTGAATCAGTCAGTTAAACCAGTAACTTTAAGCGTATTTCCCTTTGTGGAAGGGGTTCTGCGTAGGAAGCCGTGAACCCTTCAAATGCCTTGCAGTTCTCTAGCGTGGGGTATGTCTGTATTTGCCTCAGAACCCCAAACCAGCACCATTTTATTTAAGTCAGTTCATCTTACAGAAAACAAATAATTATTCTGTCACACAAGGAAAGACACCACTTTTAGTATGTGCATTGTATCTCATATTAAGAACAAAATAAAGTAACTAAATCTAACTTTCTTAGAGTTGCCTGGATGGTGATAAACTGTTTTTCTTATCTTAAAATCTCTCCTATCATCTTAAAATACTTGCTTATTAATAAACATAAGGTTATTTAAATATATTTATGTTTTTATTATTGCTTTTCTGAAATTAGCTCTAGCCTCTGCCCAAGTCTGAATAATGACCCTTTTGAATGCCCAGAAGGCATATTTGTGTGACTCCAAAGCACACAGAGTGCCTTGTACATAGTAAGGCCTCAATACATGCACAGTGTAAGAATGAGTATAATAACATTTAAGCCTCCCTGCTCATGTCCCACATATAGTCTCTTATTTAGAAAAGCTCCTTTAATATGTTCTCGATGTGTTTCATTTAAAACAATGATGAAAGCTATAGGGATTTAAAGAGAAGCCTTACACAAGGGATATGTATGTCTGTACCCCTACTTGTTGAATATTTATTGAGATAATCCTGAAAGAAAGGTATACCTTGATTTATTTTTTAAATATGTTAGACATCTTCACAATGTAGTATACATTCTTTTGCAAAACAGGGTCTCTGAATTTGTTTAGTAAATCTAAGCATGATACAGTTTTTTGTTTTGTTTTGTTTTGATTTGAGTTGGAGTCTCCCAGACTGGAGGGCAGTGGCACGCTCCCCGGCCACTGCAGCCTCAACCTACTGGGCTCCGGCAATCCTTCTGCCTCAGCCTTGCAAGTAGCCGGAACTACAGGCGCACGCTACCACACCCGACTAATTTTTTATTTATTGTAGAGACAAGGTCTGGCCAAGTTGCCCGAGTGAGTCTCAAACCTGCGGGCTCAGGCAGTCCACTCGCCTCAGCCTCCCAGAGTGCTGGGATTACAGGCTGAGCCTCCGAGCCCGGCCATGATATAGTTTAAAGGAGTACTACACTTGAGGTCAGAAAAAATGAACTTGAGTTCTAGCCCTACTTTTCAGCCATGTGACCGTGAGCTAGTCATTTAATACCTTGGACCTCATTTTTGTCACAGTAAAAGAGTGTCCCATCTAGCATTCAAATTCTCTGGAATCTAGACTTGTGAAGATACCTGAAAATCAAGGCATATATTTTAAATGAATTATCTCATTTACTCTACATAACACAGTCTGTGGAGGCATCTAGGGTGGATAAGTTGACTCTGTTGAATCAGATGAAGAACTGAGCTTGGAGCTGCCAGTGAGCTTGTCCAAGGGCTTTACACACAGCTCATGGCAGGGCGGCTCTGTCTTCTGGGATTGTGCTGTCTCATTTTCAGCTGGGTTGCATTTTTTGTTACTATCCTAATTATGTTGCTTTGCATTTGGTAAAAAGTTTTTTTAGTTACTTTATTAAAATTGTTTGAAAACTGATAACTTCCAATAACTGTATTTACAAGATAACCCCATTAAATTCTGTGAATCTGATATTACCTTAAAAACGTTCTAGTAGCTGCTTTCCATTTTGTTATAAGACATTCTTTAAAAGGACAGGACAATTGACAATTTCAGTTCTTTTCTATGTAGTAAGGAAAGCAGTGTGTATTTTAAGGAAGCTTTAGTTACCTGATAGTAGAAAAAATTCTGTCCATTTCTGTAAGAAACTTGATTTAAGGTGGTTGTGTATGTTTCAGAAGAGCTCATGGATTTATAGTATATTCCTGGCGGGTAGTAGTTTTTAGTTTGTGACTTTCTAAAGGAACCGGTCATTTCAAGCCTGTATTTTTATGTAAAATTTGAAACTTCCTTTGAAAAAGGGTTTATTTTTGTTTTCTCTTTTGTAGGAACAATTGGCTTCTTTGCATGCTTTTGGTTTGTTACCAAAATATACAGTGTGGTGAAGGTTGACTGAAGAAGGCCCGTGTGTCCAGTTTAAACAGAAATAAATTAAATTCTTCATCAACAAAGACCTGTTTTTGTGACTACCTTGAGTTTATCAGACTTATTGGCCTAGGAATCCTTTGGAAACAACATAATTCTAAATACACCTCTTCCCGTACACCTTTCCCCACAAAATATGTCTTCAACACTATAAAGCATTTGTATTGTGATTTGATTAAGTATATATTCAGTTGTTCTCAATGAAGAGCAAATTTAAATACTATGTGCATTTGTAAATATAATAGCTATAAAATTTTCCATACTTCTAATGGCAGAATAGAGGAGGCCATATTAAATAATACTGGTGAAATGCAGGACAGTTCATTGTAAATAAGATTTTCTAGGCTCGGTAGGTGAAAAGAATTATTTTTCTTTGAAGGAAATAACTTTTTATCATGGTAATTTTGAAGGATGATTCCTATGATGTGTTCACCGGGGGATTGTGGCTTTAAAAAAAAAATCTTCTATTGGTTGTAACTGTTCATATCTTCTTACTTTTCTGTGTTGACTTCATTATTCCCATGGTCTTGGCCTTTTAAACTATGTGCCTCTGAGTCTTTCGATTTATAAATTTGTTGTCTTAATAAATATTGTAAAAACGTCTGCTTTGCATCATTACCTGTTACATATTCAAGGAGATTGTGTAAACACAAGTCTGTTTACCAAGGGTGTTTTGGAACTGATTTATACTGTTTTATCAGATTTTGTTAATGTAACACTTTCTGAATTTTGGTCTAAATGAAATTTTACTCTTGTGGGCTTTTATCAGAGTACTCACTGGGAGGCAGTAACGGAAACTGGCATCGTGCATATCTGGACGAATTAATTATGTACAAGTCTAGTGCTTATGGTGGGCCTTACCCACATTGTCATTAAGGAGTTTCTGTTTGTGATTTGCTTTTCAAAATACAGTATTTCTAGTTTTTTTGAAAGTCGGGTTTTATGATCTATACATTAGCAATGACTAACAAATCTTCATCTTTATGATTTCATCATTTCAATTTAAATGTCACAGTTTTGCCTCTTAGAGTTATGAGATGCACTATTTCGCCTTCATACTCATCCGACTAGTTGAGGCTCATTTATGTGGAATATAGAAATATGGGATGGAATGGGCACAGTGACTCACATCTGTAAGCTCAGAGCTTTTGGAGACTAAGGATGGGAGGATTGCTTGTACCCAGGAATTCGAGACCAGCCTTGGTGACATTGCAAGACCGCATCTCTGCAGAGATAAAATTAAAAAGTTAGCAGGGCATGGTGGCACGTACTTGTAGTCCCAGCTTCTCGGGAGGCTGAGGTGGAACTGGGCCCAGGAGTTGCCTGGGCAAGAAAGCAAGATCTCATCTCTACAAAAAATTGTAAAAATTAATTAGAAGAAATGTGGGATGGTTTCAGAGGTATCAGTCTGCTTTTATCTAGGCGAATACTCATCAGTATGTTCCAGACTCACAGCTGCTACTTATAAGAGCACATCAGCAGCTGTCATTAAACTTACAACTAAATGACTAGCTGTCACTTGTATGATGCTGCTGGGTTCTTAATGAATGATTTTCTATCACTCTTTAAAAAAAAAAATTGGCCAATTTGGTTTTGAAGAGTGAAGGGCTCTCTAGTCACTTTCAACCTCTCATATAGAGGATTTAAGATAGAAGAGTTTCTAATTTACTTCACACATCTCTTGCAGTGTGTTTAGTTTTTGTAGGTACCGTTGTTCCTGATCTAAAATGGCAAAGTGTTTGCAAATAGCCTGAGCACATCCTCCTGTGTGCTTTAAATCTTCTCTAGATTGCTTATAATACCTAATACAATGTAAATGCTTTGAAAAGAATTGCTGTGCTGTATTTTTAATTTGTACCATTTTTAATTTTTTTTTATTTTAAAGATGGGTACAATTCAGAGTTGTATTTTTTTTTTAGAAAGCAGATTTTATTGAGAGGACAGAAAAGCTCCCACAGCGGGAGAGGACCCAAAGGGGTTGCCCCAGAATTGTATTTTTTATTGTACTGGTTTTTAAGTTTATTTTTGACTGCTGTTGATTAAATCTGAAAATGCAGAGTTGCGGTAACAGAGGCCAATTGTAATTCTGAGGGCCGTTGAGATGGGCTGGTTGACTAAACAAAGGTTTTATTGTTTTAAAAAATTCTCAATTCAGACCAGCTTTTATGGGTCAAAGTTCAGTTTCTTCTATTTTATTTTGCCTTCAGTGAATTAGCTTAGTGATGAAAACCAGTCACCTGATGGTTGTGGTGTTCTTTCTTGATGTACTTTGAGGCCACCGTATTTCACATCTAACAGAAGAGATGGGGAAAATGAAGCAAGGTATGAAAGGACGAGACTTGGGAAGGAGGAAAGCCACAGAAGGGGACAGTGACAAGGAAGGTGAGACACAAGGTAAGGAGGACCGTGGAGACAGCAGCCCTTCTCCACGACGGGTCAGCTGCCCTGGTTGGCTGAGGTTGGTGCCCTGGATGCGGCCTGCTTGTGGCACAGGAGGTGGTGGCTTAGAACCATGGGTCCCTTTCCTGAACATGAGGGCAGCCGAGAGAAACAGTGGCAGAGGATTGCGAAGGAGGGGAGCATGGAGCCAAGACTGGACACAAGACCGCCAGTGTAATCCTGTGAGAGAAACGGGAGGTTCCTTCCTCCCGCCTGCCGGAGCTTTCCTAATCCAGCCACTGCTCTGAGCACTGCTTCTGGAAGGCGTTCTGTTGCAGCCGCTGCCTTGCCTGGCGCATTCAGGTCGCCTAGGCTCTCAGGCGGTCTGACCCCCTGGTGTCTCCCAGTTTCTGCAACTATCCCATCCTCACCGGCCTCCTCCTGTCACGGGCTCCCTCTTGCTTTTTCTGTGTTGAGACCCTGCCCCTCTTTGCCGTTTTTTTGTCTTTTTTAAAACATACCTGTCTGCTAGTTTTATAATGACAAAAAACGCTTCGGACTCGTTTCTCTGCTCCTCCTCTTCACTTCTGCCCGTCTGGCTTTGCTCCCGGCTCTCACCTCCTGGGGTTCTGGAAATGCTGCCGAGGTCTCCAAGGGTCGCAGTCACCTTGCTCAGCCCTGCTTGGCTGAGGTCTTCACTGACATGACAGTCTTGGAGACCAAGTCCCAGAAGCAGGGGTCCTCCAAGTCTGGGCCTGAACCACCCGCAGAGAATCCCAAGGAGATTGTCACGAGCATGTCCCGGCATGACACATGTCCTGGAGAAGTGTGTTAAAATAGGAGACACCGCTCACCCAGTTCTCTTCCCTCGCTAAATTCTGCCTCTTGTCACCGTCCCCTTTGAGGTCCCGCTTCTGCCCGCCCAGCAAGTTGCTGTCCTGCCCATGCCACCCTTCTGCCTTGGCTCCTCACTTGTCCTCTGCTCACTCTCACTTTCATGGCTGCTACGTCCATCTCAGCCACAGGCACCTGCTTGCAGGACAATCAGTGCTCCTTCAGACCCCCAGGCTCCCCAAGGACAGAAGTGGCCTTGCTGTCCCTCCAGCCCCAGACCAGCTCTTCCCGACTCCCCATCTCCATCCGGGCCCAGCTGTCTGCTCAGTCCCCTGAGCTGGAGCCCAGCAGGGTCCCCTGGGCATCTCCTTTCAGTCAGTCACCAAGTATCAAGCGTTTTACCTTCAAGGCCTCGGAGCCATTCCTGGCTGACTGCCTGCCCCCTCCACCATCAGAGCCTGCCACAACGTCCCCCAGGGAAGACTGCAGTGTGACACTGGCTGGTCCCTTGATCCTTCCGTGTTCTGCAGTAAAACCTGCTGAAGCTGCCACTAAACTGCCATTGCACAGGACCTCAGCTGCACAGAACCTCAGCTCAAGGTGCAGTGCTGCTGGTCCCCGGCCTCCACCACAAAGGTTATCCATGCTGAACCATTGGCCCCTGTGGTCTCTGTAATCTGGGAGATGAGTAAAAGCCACCCTACAGCCGTGACAAAACAGCAGATATTGTGATGTTCAAATAGCTTAAAACACTGAGAAGTGATTAAGAGCTCACTTAAGCCATTTCAGACACTGGTCATACAAATTTGTTTTACTACACAAAGTTTATAGCACGTTGGAATTTGCAAGAGGTTTTGGTGACAAGACAATCGAGAAGCGCTTCAAATGCAATTGCTTCAAAGTTCTATACAACATATGAATCTCATGTTGCCCAAAACCTTGTTTCAGATCTGATTTTTTTTTTTAAATGTTAAAACGGCCGGGCACAGTGGCTCACGCCTGTAATCCCAGCACTTTGGGAGGCCGAGGTGAGAGGACTGCTTGAGCCCAGGAGTTCAAGACCAGCATCGCGTCGCAAGACCTCATCTCCGAAGAAGAATTTTAAAAAATTAAAAATTAGCTGGTCATGGTGGCTCATGCCTGTAGTCCCAGTTACTCGGGAGGCTGAGGCAGAAGGATCACCTGAACCCAGGAGGTTGAGGCTGTGGTGGCTGTGTGACTGCACTCCAGCCTGGGCCACAGAAAGACCCAACAACAACAACAAAACCCTATTTTTGGCATTTAATGAATAGAATGAATAACCTTTGTTAACAATGAATCCCTTGCCTTCTGCCTATGGGGAGCAGGACATGCTCAAACCTCGTTAATAGGTTAATTTATGTCATTAAGAAAATGTTTTCCCATATTTATATTTTTTTCTCCTATAGCCCAAAAAAATGGTGACTGTAATTTATCTGCCTACAATAAGATCTCTGACCCGCCTGGGCAACTTGGCGGGACCTCATCTCTACAATAAATCAAAAAATCAGCCGGGCGTGGT
>NW_007260120.1:723040-739349 GCF_000164805.1 Carlito syrichta
CTGCGGTGGCCGGGAGCGGTCACTGCACTCCAGTCTGGGCGACCGAGTGAGACTCCAACTCAAAAAAAACACAAAAAACAAACAAAAACAACCAAAAAAAAAAAAAGATCTCTATGGAGGGAAAACACGCTTTTCTTTCTCAGATATTGCATAGATACTTTGGTGGACTCAATCCTGTTTCCCTTTGAAATCTAAACACTAGCCGGGCTCGGTGGCTCAGCCTGTAATCCTGCACCTTGGGAGGGTGAGGTGAGTGGATTGCCTGAGCCCGTGGGTTCGAGACCCGCCCGGGCAACTTGGCGAGACCTCATCTCTACAATAAATCAAAAAATCAGCCGGGCGTGGTAGCGCCGCCTGTAGTTCCAGCTACTCGGAAGGCTGAGGCGGAAGGATCGCCGGAGCCCAGCAGGTCAAGGCTGCGGTGGCCGGGAGCGGCCACTGCACTCCAGTCCAGGCGACAGAGTGAGTCTCCAACTCAAAAAAAAAAAAAAAAAAAGAAATCTAAACACTAAAAATCACTGTTTCGGGCCAGGCTCGGTGGCTCATGCATATAATCCCAGCATTTAGGGAGGCCAAGGTGGGAGGATTGCTTGCACCCAGGAGTTCGAGACCAGCCTGGGCAACATAGCGAGATGCCACCTCTACAAAAACTAAAAAAAATATTAGCCAGGTGTGGTGACTTGTGCCTGTGGTTCCAGCTACTTGAGAGGCTGAGGTGGGAAGATCGCTTGAACCAGGAGTTCAAGGCTGCAGTAAGCTATGACCCCATCTCTGCATTCCAGCCTGGGCAACAGAGTGAGACCACGTCTTAAAAAAAAAAAAAAATCACTCTTTCTGCACATTTCCTAGCTTTTGGGATTTCACCAGATTTCTTCATCCTATTCAAATTTTAAATCTGCATACTTGCATCTGATTATCTTTTTCCCCTTTTATTTTTGGACCTATTTATTATTTGATATTCTTTTTTTTTTTTTTTGAGTTGGAGTCTCACTCTGTCACCCAGACTGGAGTGCAATGGCCACTCTCGGCCACTGCAGCCTCGACCAGCTGGGCTCCGGTGATCCTTCCGCTTCAGCCTTCCAGTAGCTGGAACTACAGGTGTGCTCTACCACGCCTGGCTAATTTTTGATTTATTGTAGAGATGAGGTCTCGCCAAGTTGCCCAGGAGGGTCTCGAACCCGCGGGCTCAGACAATCCACTCACCTCAGCCTCCCAAAGCGCGGGATTACAGGCTGAGCCACCGAGCCCGGCTTATTTTACATTCTTAACAATAAGTTCTCTTATTTTAAGCAGAAGACAACATAGCTCTAAAAAAATCTTATTATTTTCTTGTGTTGACCACGATGGACAAAGAGCACTATCATAGTCACAGGGCCTTGATTTTTTGAAAAAGAATTAAAAATAGGATAGATGTAAGTTGAAAATGATACATTTAAGGATTAGTGTCTGCTTTTCATGAGGTTTTTACTGATATCTTACAATCGATGTTGTGTACATTATGATTCAAATCTCATGTTCTACCTGAATATAAGCTAAGGAGTTTTTGCTAAGCATTATTACCAAGAAAATCATAGGTCGGAGCAAACAAGACTTTTCAGGCTAACATTAAAGCCAGACAAGTTGTGCTACAACATGCTGCAACATGTTGACTGGGACCGGCTCACAGACAGCAGTAACCTAAGGAAGCCACTTGTGTTGACTAGGACCAGCTCACAGCAATAACTTAAGGAAGTCACTTGTGTTGACTGGGACCGGCTTACAGACAGCAGGAAACTAAGGTAGAGACACTGGGGTGAGCCACACTGTGGTTCTGCCCGGTTTTCTGCTTGGAAGGAGCTGGTGACTCAGAACCAATTCCCTGACTCTGGGTCATGGCCATACCACAGGTCCTCTCTCCGGCAGCCACCACCATTGGGACTCTGAAATCCCCTTCCATGCCTACCACTACTCTGCCGTGGATGATGGGACTTACAGGAACTTAGCCAACCCCTTGAGGAAAGGGGACATGCTGAAAATCTGATGGAGCTATAGAGCTGAGGTGGCAGAATCTTCTTTGAGGACCTTAAAAACCAGATGGTAGGGACTGGGGACACCAGAGTGCAGTGCCATTTGCTTTACACTTGGGGGAATGTGAATCAGTTGGTACTGGAATTGCACAAACTGGCCGCCATCAAGCAAGCTGGGAGACGGGGCAGTTAGATGCAGGGAGCATCTTTGGGTTACCTTTCGTCTTTCCAGAGGTTCTGCATCCTCCTTTGTCAGCCTCCTGCCCAGTATGTGGGAGGTGTGTGTGAGTATAAGCATGCACATGTATGTGTGTAAAATGCAAGCAACACAGGCTGTGGAGTCAGGTGGGTGTGTTTCAGTCCTGCTCTGGCACAACTGTGCAAGTCCTCCCATGATAAAGCCTTGGACCAGAGTAATCCCTTCCCTTTCTCTGAGCTCGTAATAATTCATAACATACTGATGGATGACAGCTCTCCTATTTTTATAGGGTCTTGCTATGTTGCCCAGGCTGGTCTGGAACTCCTGGACTCAAGCAATCCTCCACCTCACCCTCCCAAAGTGCCATGATTACAGGCGTGAGCCACCGTGCCTGGCCAACAGCTCTCCTGTTATTATCTTTAAAATTCTTTATATTATCATCTCACTTTGCAGGCTTATCTTCAAAATAGATCCCAAGGTTCTCAAGGGCAGGAACTACCCTTCATAGTTTTCACAGGGAAGGAGGGGCATGACAGAACTTGGCACACAGTAGGCATATACTTATTGACTGAAAGTGGGAATTTAGATGCTAAGTGGTGCAGATTTTAAATATTTAAATCGTTGCTTAGTAGATTGACTTACAGATGCCATTTCTGCAATTTGTTTAGCCGGTGGGTTCCAGAACGTGCTACTTGAAGCCTGTAAAATTCTGCATTTTCATGTGCATCCCAACATTGTCTTGTGCACTTGTTCTACATTCATTGACAGTTGTTAAAACAAATCAGCACTGGCAAAAGTTGGCCCGTGCCACTCTGCACTTAACCGACCCACTGCCCATGGAACCAGCCCAAACAGAAAGCTACAAAGAGGCTAATTGAAATCAGAATGCCGGGTCACTTCGCATTCAAACAAAACAGATGGCCCTTCTTGCCATATTTCTGTTAAACTGGGGGGGGGGGCGGTGATTAAACGCATTTGTGACTCGCACACATGCTGACTGGGCTCCCTAAAGGAATTACACACGGCTGTGAAACGCGGGGGGGGGGCTCCCTTTCTCTTGAAGCCTTGAGGATATTCAGGACTCATGGTTTCAACTTAGACTCTGAATAGTTGCTTTAATGTTTGTTTGTTTCGACTCAGCTTTTCCTTTGGAATAGGTAAAATTCAAAACGTACACAGGAATGTAGAAAAAAGTAAGGCTTGTCATCCCCCAGTCACCAAAGCTGTCCCCTTGGAGACCGCCATTGTTAGCCACCTCCTAGGTATCGTCCCAGAAAGGGAAGCTTCACTTTTAACTTAGGTCCTAGGAACCTCTTATTTGAATACCTATTTAATGACAATATTAACGATATTTGGCTTCAAAAGTGGTGTGAGGGTTTTGTTGGTTGGTTGGTTGGGGTTTTTTGTTTTTTTCTTTTTTTTATAAGACAAGGTCTCACTCTATGGTCCAGGCTGTGGGGCAGTGGTGCAATCATAGCTCACTGCAGCCTCAAACTCCGGGGCTCAGGCGATCCTCGCACCTCAGCCTCCTGAGTAGCTGGGACTACAGGTGTATGCCACCTGCCCTGCTAAATTTTTGGTTTTTGTAGAGATAAGGTCTTGCTGTGTTGCCCAGACTGGTCCTGAACTCCTGGGCTCAAGCAATCCTCCTGCCTCAGTCTCCCAAGTTGCCAGGATTATAAACATGAGGATTATAGACACCTGGCAGATTTGAGGGTTTTGTTTTTTTTTAAAGCAGCTGTGGAGATCGGGTCTTTCTGTGCAGAGTGTGTTCAGTATATTAATACAAAGCTTGGCTGACAGTGTTATCAAATAACACCTCTTTGATATTTAATAAGTATGTAAAGCAGCATAAGTCACCTCTTAGGACCTGTTGGGGGAAAGAAATGAGAGTGTACAGGAACCTGAAGAAGAATCCATGGCTTCACATGTCTTTGGCCACCAGAGTCAGCACGTGATGACAAAACCTCCAACAGAAGCGCTGCCGGACCCCAGCTCATCGAGGCATCATGTAATCCTGCGACTTCATACCTAGAAATGTGGCCCCTCATTAAGGCTCTCTGAAAGACAATGGGAAAGCAACCTGATGTCTGGCTGTAATCTGCAGGTGGCGGTTGGCATAGATGCTGCGGCGTGGTGTTTACTTCCGGAACAGTGCTCTCCTGGGACTTTCTCCCCAGCCTCCAGTCTCAGAAAAGCTCATTGCGGGAGGAGTCACCCGGTGATTTGTTTATTTGTTTATTTAATTATTTATTTATTGAGTTGGGGTCTCACTCTGTCACCCAGGCTGGAGTGCAGTGGCAAAACGATGGCTCACCACAACCTTGACCTCCTAGGCATAGGCTATCCTTCTGTCTCAGCCTCCCGAGTAGCCGGGACTACAGGTCCACACCACCACGCCTGACTAATTTTTTAATTTTTTGGTAGAGACAAGGTCTCGCTATGTTGCCCAGACTGGTCTGAAAATCCTGCGCTCAAGCAATCCTCTTGCTTTGGCCTCCCAAAGTGCTGGGATTACGGGCGGGAGCCACCATGCCAGGCTGTGAATTTTTCTTTTTTTTCTTTTCCATCTCTTGGGTGGTTGCATTGTTTTAACTATATGAGTAATAGTGGAATGAGAAGCTTTGTTTCCTGTTTAAAAAAAAAAAAAAAACTGGCTGGATGTGGTGGCTCACCTGTAATCTCAGCGCTTTGAGAGGCTGAGGCAGGAGGATTGCTTGAGGCCAGGAGTTTGAGACCAGCTTAGGCAACATACAATACCCCCTCTCCAAAGAAATCATCATCATCATCATCCAGGCATGGTGGTGCATGCCTGTAGGCCCAGCTACTCGGGAGGCTGAGGCAGGAGGATCACTTGAGCCCAGGAGGTCGAGACTGCAGTGAGCCATGATCGCACCACTGCACCCCAGCCTCGGTGACAGAGTGAGACCCTGTCTCCAAACAAAACCAAAAGAATCCCATAATCCACACGGCCAGGTGGGGAGGACAGGGGACAGCTTTCTTTCCTCCCTCCAAACTGGGCTGTGGCTAACGTGTGGCTTTGGAGCACCCACCCTGAGCTGCACAAAGGAAAAGCCCCTTTGCCATCTCTGTCACCTGTGTGGAGACAAGCAAACCAGGGGCGTCAGATTCCATGCAGGAGGCCCTGCTCATCCTCTGGTGCTCCCAAGATGGCCCCCAAAGGTGGGGGTGCCTCCCACACCGGCTCAGACGTGGTGGTGGTGACCGCTTCCCCTAGGGGGGGCAGACGTCACCGGGCCCACGACAGACCTCCTCTCCCTGAGGAAGGATGGGCCAGGCAGTCGCTCCAGCTCACGTACGAAGAGGTAGCCAGTTTTCAAAGTTCTGAATAATGTTTTTATCCTTTCTTACATTTACATTCAGACTTTCATCTTTAGGTTGCCATAGTTACATGTGAATAAATAAATATGAAATGCCATTAGTAAGTGGCAAGCCGCTGAGAGGGGATTGGGCAAGTGTGTCCTTTTAAACTTTGTAGTCATGTTGAGTTACACAGACACAGTGGGTACTATAATGTTTAAATTGGGGATTTTTTTTGAGACAGGGTCTTAGGCTGGAATGCATTGGCATCATACCAGCTCACTGCAACCTCGACCTCCTGGGCTCAAGTGATACTCCAGCCTCATCCTCCCAAGTAGCTGAGCCTACAGGCACATGACACCACCCCTAGTTAATTTTCTTTTCTTTTTTGTAGATACAGAGTCTTGCCATGATGGCCAGGCTGTACTTGAACTCCTGGCCTCAAGTGATCTTCCTGCCTCGGCCTCTTAAAGTGCGGGGATTACAGGAGTGAGCCACTGCACCCAACCCGTGTTTAGACTTTCTGTACATTACATGCTTTATAAAGAGTCACATTGTTCTTGATTTTTCTCAAAATCATAACGTGACCACCACAGGAAGGAAATTGTTAGAGGTCATGGCTTATTGGCAGGGAGGAGAGCATCTTACCTCTAATTTTGCTCCTGGTGACTTCAGAAGGAACTACTCGTTTATTTTGAGGGCTTGATCAAGTGGCTGACTGGATGGGGGTCAGGGGCACCAAGTCTGAATTCCTTCCAGTCAAGGGAAGGGACAGTGTGGAAGCCAGTTTGGAGGATGACCAAGCGGTCCTTGTAGATTGGGGCCTGCTGGTTGACGAGCCCTCCGGTTTGCTGGTAAACAGAAAACACCAACCAAACATAGGAGAGGGCATGGCAGTTGTGTGGTAAACTGAGGCAGTGGGGGGCGGCCAAGGGAGGGCAATGAGTGGTTCTCCAGTTGCGAAGCCATCTCCCTGCCACCACGCCACTTGCTCTCTGAAAAAGCCAAATGGGCTCTTGATGGAAATGGACGAAGCTTAAGGCACGGCCCCGAGTCCATGCCACTTGTGTCCACGCCTGCACTGGGCAGGGCAGGAAGCCAAAGCTACCACAGTCTGTGAACCCCCCCAGAAGCACCGAAGGGCAGAGATTCCAAATGGGCGGGATGTCAAGGGGGCATTCTAGAACTCTCCAGCTGTGGACAAGC
This sequence comes from Carlito syrichta, assembly GCF_000164805.1. NCBI lineage: Eukaryota > Metazoa > Chordata > Mammalia > Primates > Tarsiidae > Carlito > Carlito syrichta. The sequence continues at coordinate 729,773 of NW_007260120.1, forward strand.
AACCATCTTTGGGGAGATACGCCGTCTCACGAACTCCCTCATGGCTCCCATCGGAACTTGATGGCCTCTTCTGGCAAAGGCTGGTGTTAGACGCTGCCAGGGCCTGGGGTACAAGGAGGGCCTGAGCCGGGCCAAGCCTGCTGGGGGGCATGGCTGAAGCAACCCCCCACAGACCTCGTCCACGTGTGGGAGCCCATGTGTGGAAGCAGCAGATCCAAGGCCTCTGCACGGTTGAGAAGAAAGATATCCTGCTGATATCAGGGCTGCTGACCTGTAGGCCCACTCTGGCAGGAGACTGACTGTAATTCCTTAGGCTTTCTGAAATGCTCTCTGGGGTGTGGCTGCTGGACTTTGCTAATCAGTTATTTTCCTGAGGAAGGACGGTCCAGATGATTGTCTAGGTCACATAGAAATGGAAGGTTTTGCTTGGTGGCTCAGCCTGTCATCCCAGCACTTTGGGAGGCCGAGGTGAGTGGATTGCCTGAGCCCGCGGGTTTGAGACCCGCCTGGGCAAGTTGGCGAGACCTCCTCTCTACAATAAATCAAACATTAGCGGGGAGTGGTAGCGATCCCCTGTACTTCCGGCTACTTGGAAGGCTGAGGCGGAAGGATCGCCGGAGCCCAGCAGGTCAAGACTGCGGTGGCCGGGAGCGGCCACTGTGCACTCCAGCCTAGGGGACAGATTGCGACTTCAACTCAAAAAAAAAAAAAAAGAAATGGAGTGTTTTCTAGGGAATAAAGAAAACGTACTTTCTTTTTTCCTGCTCTATCTTTCCCTTCTCACTCTCCACTAGCAGAAGCATCCAGAACACCTCAACTATTAGGTAATTAAAGCACATTTTTCTAAAAGAGACCTGGTCACAGCTCTTCTCTCCCCAACTTCCCAGCAAGAATTCGTTTCGTTTCTTTTCTTTTCCTCCTCTTCCTTTCCCTTTCTTTCATCAGAGTCTTGCTCTGTTGCCCAGGCTAGAGTGCAATGGCACGATCATAGCCCACAGAGGCCTCGACCTCCTGGGCTCAAGCACTCCTCCTGCCTCAACCTCCCAAGTAACTGGGACTATAGGCATTTGCCACCATACCTGGCTAGTTTTTTTTGTTTTTGTTTTGGTAGAGACAAGGTCTCGCCTCGGCTGGTCTTGAACTCCTGGGCTCAAGTGATCCTCCTGCCTCAGCCTCCCAAAATGCTGGGATTACAGGCATGAGCAACCATACTTGACCCACCTGCCCTCCTTTCTTCTTTCCTCCCCTCCCTCCCTCTCTTCCTTTCTTCCTTCCTTCTTTGTTTCTTGCCAGATAATTATAGATTTATATGCAGTTATAAGAAATAAGAAAGACCGGGCACGGTGGCTCAAGTCTGTAATCCCAGCACTTTGGGAGGCCAAGGTGAGAGGATTGCCTGAGCCCAGGGGTTCAAGACTAGCTGGGCAACTTGGTAAAACCTCGTCTCTACAATAAATCACAAAAATTAGCTGGGCACGCGCCTGTAGTTCCAGCTATTTGGAAAGCTGAGGCAGAAGGATCGCCTGAGCCCAGCAGGTTGAGGCTGTGGTGGCTGTAAGCATGCCACTGCACTCCAGTCTGGGCAACAGAGTGAGACTCCAATTTAAAAAAAAAAGAAGAAATAATAGAGAGATATCCTGTGTACTCTTTGCTCAATTTTTCCCAATGGTAATGTCTTACAAAACCATAGTGCTATATCAAAATCAGAATACTGACATTGACAGTTCTCATACAGAACATTCCCTCAGCACAAGGATCCCTCAGACACCTTAATTCCAAGACTTTTAGTTTCCAAAACGATGGGACAATACATTTTTGTTATATAAGCCCCCTTGTGCGTCATGGCAGCCCTGGGAAACGCATACACCAGCTATTAGAATGGGGACCGAGGGGAGGTACCCAGGAATTCCTTGGCATATTCAGCAGCACAGTGCACTGGAGGGCGGCCATCTTTCAGCACTAGGGTGCCTCAGATCCTAGTTTCTGAGGAGACAACAGGGCAAGGTAGAATTCCTGTTTTCCAAATTGTGCCTGTTGTCCCAGTGAGAGACCTTTTTAAGCTCCTTCTAAACAAACTCCTTCAAAAGGAAGAGAGAAAATTCATAGCAGCATAGCCCAAAGGTGGGAGCAACCCATGTGTCCATCAATGGACGGATGGAGAAACAAAATGTGGTCTGTATCCACACAATGGAATATTACTCAGCCATAAAAAAGGAAGGGAATTCTGACACATGCTACAACACGGATGAACCTTGAGGATGTTATGTTACGTGAAATAAGCCAGACACAGAGGGACAAATTCTGTAAGACTCCATTTATATGAGGTCCTTAGAGAAGCCAAATTCTTAGAGACTGAAAATAGAAATCAAGTCGCTGGGGCTGGGGAGAGGGATAATGGGGAGTTCGTGTTTAATGGGTAGAAAGTTTCAGTTTGGAAAGATGAAAAAGTGTTGGGTCAGATAGTAGTTATGACTACATAACACTGCAAATGTATTTAATGCCACTGAATTGTACATTTACATTTAATGTCACTGAACTGTGAAGGATTTTCTTTAACTCATCAATTAAAGAGAGAACCAATAAGATGTTAAAATCCAGTGAAATGAGATTTAGACTTACAGAGATTTATATTCTCTACTGGATAAAATGCTTTTGCATTACTAAAAACAATTCATCTGCACTGCTGTGTACGGGAAACGATGACTATCAGTTTCCTACAAGTTTACTTTTGTTTCTACAGAAGTCTAAACTAGTTCAAAGACCATCAAAGGCGCACACACACACCCCTGTAGCCTCTGATCATCCCAAATGGTCTTGGGGACAACCCCCGGCATTTCATTGAAAGGACACTAATGATCTCATTTGCCCACCTTTGACAATTTTTCCTGGTATATCTCTTTTGCAATCCATAGGTGGACCCATGGAGTGTTCCTTGATTTCTCATCCAACTTTGTGAGTCGGGGACAGGTAGGAAGGAAATTGTCACTAAATCCCTGACCATACCTGTCTTAGTCAAATCAAGCTGTTAGAGGAAAATACCATAACCCAAGGGGTTTAAACCAGGGGTCCCCAACCCCCAGGCCACGGACCAGTATCGGTCCGTGGCCTGTTAGAAACTGGGACACATAGCAGGAGGAGAGTGACAGGCGAGCAACAGAAGCTTCTCCTTACTGTGCTCATCACAGGCTGAGCTCCGCCTCCTGTCAGATCAGCGGTGGCACTAGGTTCTCATAGGAGCATAAATCCTATAGTGCACTGCACACACAAGGGGGTCTAGGTTGTGTGGTCCTTCCACGAATCGAATGCCTGATGATCTGAGGTGGAGCTGAGGCGGTGACGCTGGCTCTGGGAAGCGGCTGCAAATACAGATTAACATCAGCAATGAGGTTTGACTGCACATTCCTCCCCTCACTCCCCACCGGTCCATGGAAAAATTGTCTTCCATAAAACCAGTCCCTGATGCCGAAAATGTTGGAGACTGCTGGTTCAAACAGCAGACATTTGTTTCTCCCAATTCAGGGGGGCTGGGAGTCCACGATCAAGGTCCCAGCAGACCTAGTGTCTGGTGAGGGACTGCTTCCCGGTTCACAGACGGCTGCCTTCTCACAGACAGACGCCTGTCTCTTCTTAAAAGGGCACTCATTCCATTCAGCGGGGTGTCACGCTCATGACCTAATCACCTTCCAGAGGCCCCACCTCCACATTAGGGGTTTAGCCTTCAAAATGTAAATGTGTCGAGGTGGGAGGGCAACACAAATACTCATTCCTTAGCAGTAGATGAACTTAAATGCTTCTGGGTCTGGTCCGCCCTGTCTTTCCTGGGCTGAGGTGAAGTCGTCTGGTCAGCTGACCCCTTTCCACGTGACCCACATCTATACCCCTGGGGACTTGCGTTCCTCGGTGCCGCCAGAAGACAGACACTCTGCCACCGATCTGAGATTTCCCACCTCTGCGTTTACCACTGTGTCCTATTTAATCGACTGAACACAGTCTCCGCGGGTCACCCACAGCCATCCCTCGAACTCTGTGTCCTCTTCCTCGTTCCAAACTGGGAAACTGATACCTGCGCCCCCTCTGCCCCTTGTTGTTTTTTGTGCTTATTCTCTTGAATGGACAGACACCAGCTTACCATGAGCCAGAAAAAGGATTTAGCAAAATGAACACAAAATACGTTTGAGACGTGTTTATTCAAGCGCTGGTGACATGTTATGGTAAGAGCTGAGAAGGGTAAGGAGGCCAGCCTTCACAACCTGATGGGGAGAAGAGGCAGGAAGAAGACAACTGGCCAAGCCATGATCTGAGAAGCACCAGGACTCTACATGGCCTTCTGATGTCCCATCTTTTAAAGGCTTGCTGCTTTGCCTGGATTTGTCATTGCTAGAATCTCTTTGGGAGCACATTCTTAGCCGGGCCTGGTGGCACATTCCTGTAGTTCCAGCTACTAGGGAGGCTGAGGCTAGAGGATCTCTTGAACTCTGGAGTTCAAGGACACAGTGCACTATGATGGCACCACTGCACTCCAGCCTGGGTGATAGAGTGAGACTTTGTCTCTAAAAAAATAATCTTTTTTTTTTTAAGAGCACATTCTGGGTGGTGCTTGGTGGCTCAGCCTGTAATCCCAGCTCTTTGGGAGACTGAAGCCAAAGGATTGCCTGACCCTGCGGGTTCGAGACCAGCCTGGGCAACTTGGCGAGACCTCATCTCTACAATAAATCAAAAACTAGCCAAGCGTGGTAGCACGTGCCTGTAGCTCCGGCTACTTGGAAGGCTGAGGCAGAAGGATCGCTGGAGCCCAACAGGTTGGAGCTAGGGTGGCCATGAGCGTGCCACTGCACTCTAGCCTAGGCAGCAGAGTGAGACTCCAACTAAAAAAAAAAAGCACATTCTGTGACTCAGCCCAGCTACCTCTTGTGTATAAGGCATGACCGGTTGGGACAAGTCATTGCCACCCAGGCAGGGACTTCGCAGCCTCTGCTTGAATATTCTTATTCAAAGGTGTATCCATTAAAATACAGGTGTATATGCTTTGGGGAAAATCTGGGTTTAATTAGAATAGAGAAAAACAGTGACAGGTCTGCGGTAGATTTTTATTTTATTTTTATTTTTGAGTTGGAGTTTCACTCTGTCACCCAGGCTGGAGTGCAGTGGCACCATCACAGCTACCGCATTTTTGACCTCCTGGGTTCAGGCAATCCTTCCGCTTCAGTCTCCTGAGTAGCTGGAACTACAGGTGGGGTAGATGTTAATTGTGGATTAAAATTAAAAGGTATGTTGAAGTCCTAAACCCTAGTACCTTGGAACAGGAACTTATTTGAAAGCAGGATCCTAGCAGAGGTAATTAGTCAAGATGAGGCCATTCTGGAGTGAGGTGGGCCCTTCATGCAATGTGACTGATGTCCCAGTAAGAACAGGAGAACACTGGGTGAGGACAGACAGAGACTGGAGCTTCCCAGCTACAAGCCAAGGCAGCCCAAGGCTTGCCAGCAAACCACGGGAAGCTGGGGGAAAGCACGGAAGCGGCCTCCTCTGCAGATTTCACAGGGAGCATGGCCATTGGTTGCATGACCTTGATTTCAGACTTTCAGTCACCAGAAGTGTGAGAGAATCGATTTCTGTTGTCGAAGCCACCCAGTGCCGGCGCTTGGGACAGTAGTCCTCAGAAACGCATACAGAAAGCAACCAATAATGTCCCATGTCTGGTAAGTAATAAATTATGCTCTGCGGTGGAGACAGAATTGAAATAAAAATATCCATCTGAGGGAGCTCTCGAGCCTTTACTTCCCCAGTCCCAATTTGACTGTAACCTAGATGGTGGGCAAATAATACAAGCTGTTTTCAGGACATGGCTTTCTCAACCTCCTTTCAAAGCGATTTTGATATTTTTAGTTTCTGTTCCATTGGAATTTGGGTTCGGAGCACAGATGCCTTTATGGCGCTGAACGCCTTTGACCTGAGGTGGGTTTGAGCTCAAAGTGCAGGATTTTGAGTGAGACAGACACTGAATGACCCATTAACCAGGGCAGACCGTTCTTCTAGTCGGGGTGGGTGCTGGGGACAGTGTGACAAGAGCTTGAATGAAGAGGACTCACCCGCCCCTTCTGCAAAGCTTAGCAATGGTAAGGAATACTTATTTTGGTATGTTTTTCAGGGGGCGCAGGAAACAGCAAAATCTGCTCTCCTTTGGAAATCGCTGTTTGGACTGACAAGATAAAAATTCCTTCAACCTGGCCAGGTGCCGTGGCTCACGTCTGTAATCCCAGTACTTTGGGAGGCTGAGGTAGGAGGATGGCTTGAGCCCAGGAGTTTAAGGCCAGCCTAGGGAACATAGTGAGACCTCATGTGTACAAAAACAATTTTTTTTTTGTTTGAGTTGGAGTCTCACTTGGTCGCCCAGACTGGAGTGCAGTGGCCACTCCTGGCCACCGCAGCCTCTACCTGCTGGGCTCCGGCGATCCTTCCGCCTCAGCCTTCCGAGTAGCCGGAACTACAGGCATGCGCTACCACGCCCGGTTGATTTTTTGATTTATTGTAGAGATGAGGTCTCACTGCCCAGGCGGGTCTCGAACCCTCAGGCTCAGGCAATCCACTCACCTCAGCTTCCCAAAGGCGCGGGATTACAGGCTGAGCCACCGAGCCCAGCTACAAAAAATTTTTTAAAAATTACCCAGGCAGGTGGGCTGCACCTGTAGTCCCAGCTACTTGGGAGGCTGAGGTGGAAGGATCAGTTGAGCCCAGGATTTTGAGGCTGCGATGAGCCGTGATTGTGTCACTGCACTCCAGCCTGGGGGACAGAGTGAGACCCCGAAGCAAAATGAAAAGAAAAAAGAAATTCCTTAACCTGTCCCCTACTTTCTGCCAAGCCTCTGAGGTGTTTGATTTTCGTAGACACTCATTTCTTCAAACGCTGGTGGCTCTCAGCAGCGTTCTGGACCAGCGTGCTGTCAACACCTGAGCCCTTCTAAGAGATACAGATTCTCAGGCCTACCCCAGACCTACTGATTCAGAAACTCTGTGGGTGGGGTGCAGCAGTCTGAGTTTTAAGAAGCCATCGAGGTGACCCTGATACCCATGAATGTGTTTCGTGTATTTACGCACCACTGTCCAGACAAGGAGCCCACGGATTTGAGAACCAAAGCTTAAGTCTCCCGCCGTCTGCAGCCAGGCACTGTCTTCCTTCTTCCCTGCCTTCCTTTCCGTCTGCTTCTCCACTGTGACCTGTCCTGGCTCCTTCCTCCTTTGTGCCCCTGCTTGTATGTGTGCACAAGGTCCGACAATTCGGTTCACGAACCATCCTTGAAAATGTGCTCCACTCCTCATTGCTGAATATCACCAAGGTCACCTTCAAAAGTCTCCCTTTGGGAAGCTAGCCACCGATGCCAGCGCCTCGTCCACCCATCAAAGAAGATTTGGAGCTCTTTCTAGAAAGCGGTCGTCAGTTGTTGAGGTCTGACCATTAAGTTCATGAACTTGCCACCATGCCCTTATGTTAGCAGCACTGTACAGATAACTGCATTGGAACACCCTCCCTACTCACCTGATCTGGCCCCCAGTGACTTTTCTCTTTACCTGAAGACAAAGGAAATATGAAAAGGAAGATGTTTGATGACATTCAGGACATCAAGGGTAATACGATGACGACTCTGATGGCCATTCCAGAGAAAGAGTTCAAGATTGCTTTGATGGGTGGATCAGGCACTGACATCGGTGCATAGCTTCCCAAGGGGAGTGACCATAGCGATATTCAGCAATGTTTGTTGCAATTTTTCTAGGATGAGTTCGCCAACTTAATTGTCGGATCTCGTACACACTCGTTCATTCATTCATTCTGCAGACATCCAGAAGAGGATATCCTGTCGTGAGTTTGGTGGTGGAGTTAGATGGGAAATGGCATCTTTTAGTGACGCCTCTACCGCCTGCCAGTTCCTCCGCCAGCCCGTGCTGTCCACATTTGACTGGGCTTGACTATTTAGTTCTGTACGACTGGAATGTTGTGGCAATGACCCCTCCTTGTGCTGGCTGACCCCTGTCCCTTTTCTTTTTTTTTTTGGAGTCTCACTCCACCGCCCAGGCTGGAGTGCAGTGGCATGCTCACGGCCACCCCAGCGTCGACCTGCTTGGCTCCGGCGATCCTTCTGCCTCAGCCTTCCAAGTAGCCAGAACTACAGATGCGTGCTACCACACCCAGTGAATTTTTTTTTTAAGTTATTATAGAGACGAGGTCTCGCCAAGATGCCTGGGCTGGTCTCGAAAGCACGGGCTCAGGCAGTCTACTTGTCTTGGCCTCCCAAAATGCTGGGATGTCAGACTGAGCCACCGAGCCCAGCCCTTGTCCCTTTTCACCTGGTTGCAGCCACTCATAGAAGCAGGACCAGAGAGGGACCTTCAATTAGGGGAAAAAAAATACAGGATATGAGAATAGTAGATGTGGTGGAGAAAACACTACTCCTAAAGCAAACTCTTCAAGAAAGACAGACTTGGGTGAAGAGCCCTGAGGTCTGAGATGAAGGACTCATTGACAGAGTGAGGTGTGTGGCCACTGGATGGGACAGGAGTTTGTTGAGATGTTGCAGGCCACAGCAGGCATGCAGAAGACCATCTGCTGGGTGCTGGCAAAACGCTCCAGGTGGTTCCCTGCTGGGGTGACAGTGAAGCTTCTGGAGGGCCTGGGTCCCTGGGTCTCCCACTGGACCCACTGGGCACTGTGCTGCAGGAGCAAGTAGAAAAACACAGGAACCAGGAGGAAAGCCCCTGCCACCTGCGGTGTCCCTCTGGGGTCTGCTACTGACAAATTTGACGTGGTGACAGGGGGCAAAGGAGACGTGTTTACAGGTCCGGCTCCAGGGTCACATAGCAGGGCACAGCGGGTGGATCTGGAGCTCAGAGGCCCCGAGTCCATAAATGGTGCATTCACGTCAGAACCGCACTCTGTGGGCACGCTCAGATCTTCCTCTCTGGTCCTATCTGTTTGCCCAAATTCTATGCCAGTCTGGAAGCCACTACCACTTTCTCTAATGATCCTCTAGTTCTCAGCCATAGGCTTGGATCTGAGGTTCACAGGATTTTGCTTATCCCACTATTACCATCTGTGTATGTAAGGCCCTTTCCTTCTCTTACTTTTTTTGGGGGAGGGGATTGAGGCCTCACTCTGTCACCTAGACTGGAGTGCAGTGGCACGATCACATCTCACCAAAGCCTTGACTTCCTAGTATCAGGCAATCCTCCCACCTCAGATTCCCGAATAGCTGGGACTACAGATGCACACCACCAAGCCCAGCTAACTTTTTGTATTTTTTGTAGAGACAGGGTCTTGCTATGCTGCCCAGGTTGGTCTCGAAATCCTGAGCTCCAGCACTCTTCCCGCCTCGAACTCCTAAAGTGCTGGGATTATAGGCATGAGCCACCATGCCCTGCTCTTGTTTAAATTTTTCTTAATTTCCAAACCATGCTCCCATTTTCACTCTAACTTATCTCCTGGGAAGTGTTTAGTGTATGCTCTCGGACATGTACAGAATTTTGAAAAATACATAGAATTGTTTTGTGTATATGTTAATTTTTTTTTTTTGAGTTGGAGTCTCAC
>NW_007260120.1:739756-762716 GCF_000164805.1 Carlito syrichta
GCAGAGGCAATCCACTCACCTCAGCCTCCCAAAGGCGCGGGATTACAGGCTGAGCCACCGAGCCCGGCTGCGTATACTTTTAAAAAACTTTTTGTAGAGACGAGGTCTCACTATGCTGCCCAGGCTGGTCTCAAACTCCTAGATTCAAGCGATCTTCCCATCTCAGCCTCCCAAAGTGTTGGGGTTACAGGCATGTGCCACCACGCCCAGCCGAGTATGTGATCTATACACAACACACACACACACACACACACACACAGCACTGTGGATCTCATTCTGCCTGTCTTTTTCCTCCTGCAGTATGTTTTAAGATCCGTCCATGAGGCTATGTGTGCCTCTTGTTCCTTGTAACTGCTGCCTATCCCATCCCCAAGAAGCCCTGATGACAGTTTATGTCCTCTTTCCTCCCCTTCACCTTGAACTAGGCTGGCTCTCAGAGCTGCGTTCCACAGGATGAACACCTTGCACCCATTTTCCTCCAGACCCGAGAGTCAATTTCCCGGCGTTCCACCCAGGGTGGAGAGTGTGGGGTCACGAGCATACGCGTACCCATCTCCCTGAGATCTGCTAAGCGGTTCCCCTGAAGCCCCTACAGTCTGCACTCCCATCTGTAGTGTGTAATAATATCCATTCCCCTGCATTCTTGTCAACAATTGCAATCATCTGACTTTCTAATTTTTCCTCTGCCGTGGGTGTGAAGCGGTATCTCATTGTTTTAAATAATTTGCGTTTCTCTGTCTAATAAGGAAGCTAAGAATTTCTTCGTATTTTCCCTCTCATACCCTTGACTCATTTTTCTACTGGGTTGCAGTCATTCTCCTTGGATTCTAGATGACTTCTCTGTATATCCTAGATGAGGCGTTGATAAACTTTTTGTGAAAAGGGCCCAGATAGTACAAATGTAAGGCTTTGCAGATCAGATGTTCTCCGCAGGACCAAATCAACACTGCCATCATAGCATGAAAGCAGGCAGAGACAACATGCCGTGAGTGAGTGAGGCCGTGTCCCCACAGAACTATTGTTTTACTTACAAAAGTGAATGGCAGGGCCAGACTTGGCCTGTGGGCCAAGGTTTACGGGTCTCTGCTCAGGATGGGATGCCTTGCTGGATTTCTACATGATGGTTCCCTTCTCTGGCTGTGGTGTCCTTTGTTGACCGAACAATTTAACTTTGATGGGAGGCCTACTTCTTTTGGCCTCCTAAATGATGCCTTTAGAATGTATGGAAGAAGCTCTACCCGGCCTCTAGATGACTAAGTTACTTGACATCTTTTTTCCTATTGGTTTTATATTTTACCTTCACATTTAGACTTTGGGTTATTCAAAATTGAGCTTTGTATACAGTGTTTATTATTCTCCATCTAATAAACCAATTTTCTAATAAACCAATTTTCTCAGCCCCACCCAGTAAGTAATGTGTCGCTTCCCCACAGGCTTGTGGTGTTGCCTGTCATATATCAATGGATCTGTTTTTGAGCTCTTTATTCTATTCCACTGGTTTATTTAGTGGTTCCTCTGCCAGCAGCACATGGTTTTTTATTTGATTTTTGAATCAGGGTCTCACTCTGTCACCTAGGATGGAGTGCAGTGGCATGATTATGACTCACCACAGCCTCAGCCTCCTGAGCTCAGGCCATCCTCCCACTTCAGCCTCCTGAGTAGCTAGTACTATAGGTGCATGCTACCACATCCGGCTAATTTTTAAAACTTTTTGTAGAGACAAGATCTCACTATATAGCCTAGGCTAGTCTTGAACTCCTGGCCTCAAGTGATCCTCCTGCCTCAGACTACCAAAGTGCTGGGATTACAGGTGTGAGGCACTGTGCCCAGCCAACACAGTTTTTGTCACTATGGTTCTGTAGTATGTCTTCCTACCTCATGGTGTGGTTCTGTAGTATGTCTTCCTACCTCATGGTGTGGGAATCTCTTCTTATCTCCTTCAAAGACCCGCAAATCCACATTGATTTCTGATGTAGACGTCTCCAAATCTTTTCTGCTGCTACTTGGCACTAAGCCATTTACAGGAAGAAGAAGGAACTAGAAGTCAGGCAAGCTAGAAGTGGCCTGTTCGCCAGCGAATGTTGTTCACTTACCACTTTGTGAACACCTGACGAAATAGGACTCTTGATTTCAAGAGCCAAAAACCCAACTCAAACTACCCTAATTCAATAATACATACAAATGATTTCATGCGGCTGGAAAGTCCAATGAATGCCCTGTTTGATCTAAGGGTTCTAACGATATCATCAAGGCGCTCTCTCGCCTCTCTTTCCCACCTCTCATCCTTGCTTTTCTCTCCTTCATTTTCAGGCATCCTCTCTCCCTCAAGCAGCCTAGATGATAAGACTACCAGGTTTACTGTGTCCTTGGTGCTCTTGTTGTCGGGAGAAGAGACCCTTTTCTCACCACGCACTCATGACCATGCCTCCCAAGTGGACTCGATGGCCTGACTGGGTCATGTGCCCATGTCTGCATCTATCATGGTGGCAGAGAAGTTAGACATGTGAATGACAGCCCTGCCAGCCAGTGGAGGGCCATTCTCAAAGAAAAAGGTGCTGGGCAGACCAAGTACTCACCAATGTCCATCTCATCAGCCCCCTGCACAGTCCCCACAGCCCTGAGGGCTGTTACAGGGGTGGACACTGAGGCTCAGAGAGTTTAGGGTACTAAGAAAAGCCATCCTGTAAGAGGCCAAGCCAAAATCAGCAGCAAGTCTATTTTAAAGCCAGTGCTCAGCTGGGTGTGGTGGCTCACACACGTAGTCCCAACACTTTGAGAGGCCAAGGTGGGAGGATTGCTTGAGGCCAGGAGTTCAAGACCAGCCTGGAAAGCATAGTGAGATCTGTCTAAAAAAAAAAAAAAAAAAAAAAAGAAGCCAATGCTCTTTCTACTACACTACACTATCATTCAATTATACTGCTGACACTTCAAACCCACCATCGCACACACTAAGCTCATTATTTTTCCTAAATCATGTCCAAAGTTCAAAGCCTCCAAAACTTATTACTGTTTCCTTGTTGTCCCAAGTGTGAATTTTCTTCATCCTTACTGCCGGTCCTTTGTCAACCTCTTTCCTTTTTCTGCTCCTTCTCATATCCAGTCTTCACACCTGCTTATTGGCTCATCACCTGACATCAGGACCATGACACCATCTGTTCCCCACCTAAGTCTGTCCTGGGGTGTCCAACCTTTTGGCTTCCCTTGGCCGCATCAAATAATGATGAATTGTCATGGAACCAACCGTGCTGCCCATTGAAAGTGGACTGGATAAAAAAATGTGGTACATATACATGATGGAACATCACACAGTCATAAAGAAGGACAAAATTATGGACTCTGCAGCTACTTGGATGGATTTAGAATCTATTATACTCAGTGATGTACCACAGAAACGAAGAACTGAGTATCTTATGTTCTTATTCATAAGTGAACCCTGAACATTGACCATAATACTATAAGAAAGGAATTGACAGTAGCAAGAAACTGCCAGGGAGGCGAGGGGGACACACAACATCCACAAAGTTACCTAATCTTGAGCCAGGCAAAGAGGGGACAAAAGGGAGACCCAAACTTTACCTGTACAATGACCACTTGTATATCTAGTCCTGAATTGTACCCCACATCTTTAAAATAAAAAATTAAAATAAAAAAATTTTGAAAAGAAAGTTGTCTGGGGCCACACATAAATTATATAATATGGTTAGTATACATAATAAGGCATCTTTTATTATAAGATTTAGAAAAAGGAGGAACAATATAAAACTAGTGGGAAATTCGACCTTGGTTATGTAAAACTGATCTATCAACGTCAGGTTCGATGGAAGTGGTTGCAATTCTTAGTAAGTTCTCAAGGGTGCTCATCAGCAAAATGTTCGTTTGAATTTTGCTCTTTGTGTGCTTTGTAATTGAAAACAGCTGATCACAAATGTATGCGCTGCCCAAAAGTGATGTCGTGAATCATGTATGATTATCAACTTTAAAAATGGAATTATGTGTGGGGTCACAAAGGAAATCGACACTAAAAAACACATGATGGTAAAAGATTTTGTGGGGCTGTATGACTAGCTGTCCTGGGTGGCATGAGGTCCACGGAACACAGGTTGGACATGCCCGGTCTATCCTATACACAGCCACACATTGAACTCCCTGCAGTACAAGTTTTTTTTTTTTTTTATTGATTTCTTTTTGCTTAAAAGCACGCATCAGTCTGAATTACCACAACAATGCAGCATCATAGAGCATTCCAAAACTCAGGAACTGAACACAAGCAAGATTTAGTAGTCCTGATGCATTCAGGTGTCTGCTGTGGTTCAGCTGACCTGGGCTGGGCTGCAGACTCTGCGGCAGGTGACCAACAAGAGAAGGTCTGTTTCATGCAGTTCTGTGGAGCAACCTCCTTGCTCTCATGGGCTCTGCGAGAACATATTCCTCCTACAGTACAAAAGGGTACACGAGGGCAAGGCCTATGGCTGGAGCTGACACGCAGTCACAGGTCAAGCTCAAAGTCAAGGGACAAGGAAGTATATGCTACCCACGTCAAGCCTGTGACAAGGGTGTGCATGCAGGGACGAGGGAAGCATTGGAATCAACAAATCAATCTACCATACAGAGTCAAGTCTAAACTCTACTGCCTGGATTTCAGAGTCTTCCGTTGTCTGGTCTCATCCCATCCGTCCAATCCAAACCCCTCACTTTGGGTCTCCAAAGTTATTCAGGGGACGTGGTCCAGGGACCTTGGGAATCCTGCAGAAGGGGGCCAAGATCGGACAATCCCAGACAGCAAACTGTATTCCAACTGCTGCCCAGCTTAGCCTGCTCCAGCTTTCCCACCATAAGAGGAAGAAGGAGGAATTTTCTGGGCCCACTTGTTATTGGTAATTTTTACAAAACAAACAAATGTTAAACAGTTTCTCCTCGAGGAAATCAACTGAGCCAGGGATCTTCTTTGTAATTTTATTTATTTATTTATTTTTGGCTTTTTGGAGAAAAATATCTCTAGGAATGATTTTCTCTATCAACAATGGCAACAGTTTATTTTTGTTGGCTTGACTTGGATCCTCCCCGCTTCCTTTTTTTGGATTGAGAGGTTGGCTACAGAAATGAGGAAGAAATACTTTTTTATTCTTTTTTGTGTGTGGCTTCTCTGGCTGGAAAATAAAAGCTCTGCATTCTTTCTGTATTCAGTGCACTTCAAAGTTATAAAAATTTGGATAAAGTACATCAGGGTTATGGGTGTTCTAGATTTTGGTCTTTTTATAACTTCCTCATATTTCACATTTGTTTGACCTCAGGTTAAAGGAACGCTTTTGAAAAGTATAATGATTTGATCCTAGCAATGGATGTAGCAAAAATACTGGGGTCAATATGTTAAATTAAAAGGCTTTTTAGAAAGAAGGAGAAGGAGAAAAGAAGCAAAAACTAGATTTTGCAAACTTTAAGACTGAATGCCAGTAGGAGAATTTCCCAGTTCTATCCTTATAAAGAATTTATGATATGAAAATATGTTTCAAAGTTTAGCAGAGTAAAAAAAGTTTGAATTAGAGGAAATCAACTTCATAATACTCCAAACTTATTTTCCCAGTTTACATAGGTACTTTCTCTGGGTTTGTTTTTTAGAATTTTTACACTTTGTTTCTTTTCTTTCCCAGAGAAGCTGAATACCCTCATGTGTGTTCAGGGTTTATGGTATTATTACTTAAAACATATGTTTCAGTGATTTACTGAGGAGTGAAAAATAAGTTTCAAAGCAGTAAGTATATGTGATGTTATTTTTGTTAAGAGATATATGTGTGTCTATCTAGAGAAATATACATACATTTGCATAAAAATAGATAAGACATGACTATAAGGAAGACATAATACTAAGTTACCTTCAAGTATTGTCTTAGTCATTTTCTTTCTTCTTTTTTTTTTTTTTGAGTTGGAGTCTCATTCCGTCGCCCATACTGGGGTGCAGTGGCCGCTCCCAGCCACCGCAGCCTCGACCTGCTGGGCTCCGGTGATTCTTCCGCCTCATCCTTCCGAGTAGCCGGAATTACAGGCACGCTCTACCACGCCCGGCTAATTTTTGATTTATTGTAGAGATGAGGTCTTGCCAAGTTGCCTAGGTGGGTCTTGAACCCGCAAGCTCAGGCAATTCACTCACCTCAGCCTCCCAAAGCGCCGGATTACAGGCTGAGCCACTGAGCTAGTCATTTTCTATTCACTACTTCAGAATATGACAAACTGGGTAATTTATAAAGAAGAGAAATGTACTTCTTACAGTTCTAGAGCTGGGAAGTCCAAGAGCATGGCTCAGCATCTGGCGAGGGGCTTCGTATTGCATCATAATATGGCAGGGCAAGCAAGCACATGAGAACAGAGAAGGAAAAGGGCTGAACTTCCCCCTTCTCTCAGGGACGCACCCCACAATAACTAACCCACTCCCACAATAGCAGCATTATCCATTCATGATGGCAGAGCCCTCACGATCTAATCACCTCTTAAATGTCCCACCTCTTAATACCAACACAATGGCAGTTAAATTTCAACCTGAGTTTTGGAGGGACATTCAAACCATAGCAGATATTAGCTTTTTTCTCATGCCCTTGTTTATTTAATTTGCATGTTTTAATTTGTCTGCAATCAACATAGATTATTACCTACATAATACTAAATGGATTTTTTTTTTTTTTTTGAGTTGGAATCTCACTCTGTTGCCCAGACTGGATTGTAGTGGCCGCTCCCGGCCACCGCAGCCTCGACCTGCTGGGCTCTGGCGATCCTTCCGCCTCAGTCTTCCGAGTAGCTGGAACTACAGGCGTGTGCTACCATGCCTGGCTAATTTTTGATTTATTGTAGAGATGAGGTCTCGCCAAGTTGCCCAGGCAGTTCGCGAACCCATGGGCTCAGGCAATTCACTCACCTCAGCCTCCCAAAGCGCTGGGATTATAGGCTGAGTCACCGAGCCCGGCCAGAATTTTTTAAAAAGGGAAAAATAGATGTCTAACCATTTGGCCTTTTCACCTGAGAAGTTTTTATATTTCTCTGATTCTAAAGAAGCTAATAACAATGTCTCCTTTTGGGCCTTTGTTTGAATGTTGGACTAGTGATATTGTTTCCCTAGGCAGAAAGAAGGAAGAAATGAGAAAGAATGATTTTGGGACTGGGCTCGGTGGTTCAGCCTGTAACCCCAGCACATTGGGAGGTCGAGGAGAGTGGATTTTGCCTGAGCCCGTGGGTTCAAAACCAGCCCGGGCAACTTGGAGAGACCTCGTCTCTACAATAAAATACAAAATAGCCGGGCATGGTAGCTCGTGTCTGTACTTCCGGCTACTTGGAAGGCTGAGGCTGAAGGATTGCCAGAGCCCAGCAGGTTGAGGCTGCGGTGGCCGGGAGCGTGTGTGCCACTGCACTCCAGCCTGGGGGAGGGAGTGAGACTCCAAGTCAAAAAAAATAAAAATAATGATTTTGGGTGCCAGTGACTGCGTCTTCCTCACCCTCAGGCTGGTACTGATGAGCTCCAGAGTGGCAGGAGCAGTATCTGATAGATGCACCTAGAGTTATCTGACTATGGGGTTTGTGTATCAGATTTTATCTGCAACTTACATATGGAAGTAGTCCAAAGACCTTCAAGGGTCAAGGAGATTCTGCTAAGTGAGATATTAACTTATGCCTAGAAATTTATTTCTTGTGAGATACTTGGAAAAAATAATCACATTTATTATGATATTATGGATAAGATCAAATATTAGCAATATGCATAAGCTTAGAATTTGGCATGTGGCATTTTTCTTTCCTTATTTTCTTTTTCTTTTTTTTTGAGTTGGAGTCTCACTGTGTCACCCAGGCTTGAGTGCAGTGCATGCCCACGGCCACCGCAGCCTCAACCTGCTGGACTCAAGTGATCCTTCTGTCTCAGCCTTCCAAGTAACTGGAACTACAGGCATGTGCTACCACATCCAGTTAATTTTTTTATTTATTGTAGAGACGAGTTCTCGCCAAGTTGCCCAGGTTGGTCTCCAGCCTCTGGGCTCAGGTAATCCTCTTGCCTCGACCTCCCAAAGTGCTGGGATTACAGGCTTGAGTCACCACGCCCAGCCATTTTTTTTTTATAACAAGGTGTCGCTATGTTGCTCAGGCTATACTCGAACTCCTGGGCTCAAGCGATCCTCCCACCTCTGCTTCCCAAGTCGCTGAAACTACAGGCATGCACCACCATACCCATGCCAGGTTGGCACTTTATTTCTTATAAGTCAAAAGGAATTCATTTCTGTTTGGTTTTCCCAATGTCATCTACTAAAGTTCAGATATCTGAGGACATTTCACTGGAACAATTATGACAGTGAAAGGCCAAGGTAATCCCACAGACATTTTTGAGAACCTATCATGTGTTAGCCACTGCACCTGTTGCTATGAATACAGAGATGAATAAGAAATGAACTTTGGCTGGGTGTGGTAGCTCACATCTGTAATCCATCACTTTGGGAGGCTGAGATGAGAAGATCACTTGAGGCCAGGAGTTAGAGACCAGCCTAGGCAACATAGTGAGACCTTGTCTCTACAAAACAATTTTTAAAATCTAGTTGCGGCCGGGCTCGCTGGCTCAGCCTGTAATCCCAGCACTTTGGGAGACTGAGGTGAGTGGATTGCCTGAGCCCGCGAGTTCGAGACCCACCTGGGCAACTTGACGAGACCTCATTTCTACAATAAATCAAAAATCAGCCGGGCGTGGTAGCGTGCACCTGTAATTCCGGCTACTCGGAAGACTGAGGTGGAAGGATCGCTGGAGCCCAGCAAGTCGAGGCTGCAGTGGCCGGGAGCGGCCACTGCACTCCAGTCTGGGTGACAGAGTGAGACTCCAACTCAAAACAAACAAAGAAACAAAAAAATCTAGTCGCGTGGTGGCGTGTGCTTGTAGTCCCACGTACTCTGGAGGCTAAGGTGGAAGGATTGCTAGAGCCCGGGAATTCAAGTCTGTGGTGACCTGTGAGCATGCTTCTTTACTCCAGCCTGGACAAGAGAGTGCGACTCAAACTCAAACTTAAACAAAAAAGAAAGAAATGAATTTTGCCTTCAAAGAGTTCACCTTACGGTGGCAAGTTTAAGATTTGATTTCTTCTTTTATTTCAGGGATTTTTTTTTTTCTTTTTTTGAGTCGTGGTCTCACTCTGTTGCCCAGGCTGGAGTGCAGTGGCACCATCACAGCTCACCACAGCCTCGACTTCCTGGGCTCAGGAGATCCTTCCCCCACAGCCTCCTGAGTAGTTGGGACTACAGATGCATGCCACCATGCCCAGCTAATTTTTTGACTTTCTTTGTAGAGACAACGTCTCCCTATGTTGCCTGGGCTGATCTCTAACCCCTAGGCTCAAGTAATCCTCCTGCCTTGGCCTCCCAGAGTGATGGGATTACAGGTGTAAGCCACTGCGCCTGGTCTATTTCAGTAATGTTTAGAATAACAAACAAAAACAAGGAAGGGTGCACTAGAGACCCTCAGTCATATGCGCTATCATGAGGCCCCTTGTGGGAGGGACCATTTTGCAATCCTGGATCAAGGTAGTCTACGCCACTGTGGGCTGCGGTGCAAAGCTTTAGCAAACAGGGATTAGGCAACAGCTCAGAGCAATTAGATCACTTAAAGTCCCAAATGTCTACTTTATCAGGATGAATCCAAGTTGGGCTCCTGTGGCTAAAAGAAAAAAAAAAAGAGCGATGCACATATTACTTACAAGAAAGCCTGGGGGCATGCCATCTATTATCAGCAATACACAGATTCGATTCTTTTCTAAATGAGATTGTCAGGGCCCAGGGGGTTTCTCACCGTCCTGATAATCCTCAAATCATCTGCCTGCCCTACCACGGAAATAGGAGATTGTTGGTAATGAGGCTGGTTAACAATCTTCTCGTCTGGTGCATTAAAGATAATTCCACACAACCCGAGGGTCTTAGCCACACAGTCTTCCTTATTACAGCTTAACATTCCATGTCTTTCAAGCATCACCTCTGCAGACTCTGCCAGCTCTCAGGCAACCGGGCAGGGTGTTGGGCGCTGACTCTCTGTCCAGCGAAATACAGGCTAGACTGGGGGAGTGTTTAATCCAGTGTGGGAGATGGAACCAGCCCAAAACTCAACAAAGATGCAAATCTGCATATGGTGTCATGCTCTCCACATACAAAGATGGTGCCTGGGGGTCTCTGGGTCAGTGCAAGTTGGTGATTCACAGCTTCCGGGAGAAGAGGTTGCATTTTCTCTTTCCTTCTTTATTGTGGATAGTGTTCACAACTTTGCATTTTGAATAAGTAATACATGCGTGGCTCAACATTTTAAAAATTACAAGGGCTAAAGAGGAAATCTTCCCACTCTTTATCTTCTCTTGCTCTATTCTTAACTCCTCTGACATCTCACCCTTGTCATCAGCACCATTTCATCCTTTCAGAGTTAAAAAAAATTGAATACAAGAAAACATGAATGAGTCTTGATGACAATATACTAAGTAACATCAATCAGCTACAAAAGAACAAATAGACCAGGCGTGAGCCACCACTTTGGGAGGCCGTGGTGGGAGGACTGCTTGAGCCCAGGAGTTCAAGCTGTGATCGTGCCACTGCACTCCAGTGCGGGTGAGAGAGTGAGACTTCGACTCAACAAAACAAGACAAAAAAGAACACATTTTTCCACTTACCTGAGGCTCTGAGAGTAGTCGAATTCACAGAGACAGAGAGTAGGATGGTGGTGGGCAGGGGTTTTGGGGAGTTAATGTTCCGTGGAGACAGAGTTTCAGTTTGAGGTGATGAAAAAGTTCTAGACATGGATGGAGGTGATAGTGGTCCAACAATGTGAATGTACTCAGTGCCACTGAGCTGTACGCTTGAAAGGTTAAAATGGTCAATTTTGTTATGCATATTTATCACCATAAAACAGGAAAATATGCAGCCAAGCTCAGTGGCTCACGCTTGTAATCCCAGCACTTTGGGAGACTGAGGCAGGAGGATCGCTTTGACACCAGCCTGGGCAGCATAGCAAGACCTCATCTCCACAAAAAATAAAAAATTAGGCGAGTGTGGTGGTACACACCTGTAGTTCCAGTTACTAAGGAGGCTGAGGCAGAAGAATCGCCTGAGCCCAGGAGCTCAAAGCAGTGGTGAGCTGTGATCATGCCACTGCACTCCAGCCTGGGAGACAGTGAGACTCAAAAAAAAAAAAAAAAAGGAAGAAAAAGAAAAAGAAACTCTCCTTCCTTCTTTTATACAGAGGATGGAATACAATATGATTGTTCTGTGCCTTGTCTTTTTTTAACTAACATTATACCTTGGCCATCATTCTTTCTTCTTCTTTTTTTTTTTTCTGAGTTGTAATCTCACTCCTTCGCCCAGGCTGAAGTGCAGTGGCATGCACGCTCCTGGCCACTGCAGCCTCAACCTGCTGGGCTCCGATGATCCTTTTGCCTCTCCCTTACAAATAGCTGGAACTACAGATGCGTGCTACCACGCCGAGCTTTTTTATTTTATTTTATTGTAGAGACGAGGTCTTGCCAAGTTGCCTGGGCTGGTCTTGAACCTGCGGGCTCAGGCAATCCACTCACCTCGGCCTCCCAAAGTGCTGAAATTACAGGCTGAGCCACCGAGCCCAACCTTCTTTCTTCTTTTTAGAGACGGGGTCTTGCTCTGTCACCCAGGCTGCAGTGCGGTGGCACAATCAGAGCTCACTGCAGTCTTCAGTTTTGGGGCCCAACCAATCTTCCTGCCTCAGCCTCCCAAGTAGCTGGGACTACAGGTGTGCACTACCACGCCCGGTTAACCTCTTTCTATTCTAGTGCATGAAAAGAATCTTTGTATTTATTTTGTGAGCTGGAGTCTATTCTGTCACCAAGGCTGGAGTGCAGTGGCATGATCATGTCTCACCACAGCCTCAAACTCCTGGGCTCAGGCCATCCTTCTACCTCAGCCTTTCAAGTGGCTGGAACTACAGGTGTGCGCCACCATGCCCAGCTAATTTTTTCATTTATTGTAGAGACAAGGTCTCACCAAGTTTCCCAGGCTGGTCTCAAATCCCTGAGCTCAGACGATCCTCTCACCTTTGCCTCTCACAGTGCTAGGATTACAGGTGAGAGCCACTGCACCCAGCAAGAGTATTTATTCTTTTTATGATTGTCTACTTTTCTGTTGTATCATGTGCCGTACTTTTACAAATTAATCCCCTGTTGAAGGGTATTTCTATTTTTTCAATATTTTGTAATAACAAAAATAATGCAGAGAAGGACTTTGCATGTAACTTTTCCTCCATGCGATGATTGCTTACTTTTCTTTCTTTTTTTTGAGTTGCAGTCTCACTCTGTTGTCTAGGCTGGAGCGCAGTGGCACGCTCCCGGCTACTGCAGCCTCGACCTGCTAGGCTCCGATGATCCTTCTGCCTCAACCTTCCAAGTAGCTGGAACTACAGGCACGCACCACCACGCTTGGCTATTTTTTTTGACTTATTGTAGAGATAAGGCCTTGCCAAGTTTCCCAGGCTAGTCTCGGACCCATGAGTTCAGGTAATCCTCTCACCTTGGCCTCCCAAAGTGGTGGGATTGCAGGTGTGAGCCACCATGCCCAGCCAATTACTTATTTTTCAAAGAACTGCCTGGTAGTGACCAAGACAGGAACTTCTCCTACTGACTCTGTAAAACCCAGGATTTTTTTTTTTAAGAGAAAGTGTCTCAAGTCACCCAAGCTGGAGTGCAGTGTCACGCTTATAGCTCACTGCGGCCATGAACTCCTGAGCTCAAGCAATCCTTCTGTCTTAGTTTACCAAGTAAACTACAGGCATGTGCCACCATGCCTAGAGAATTTTTAAATATTTTTTATAGACAGGGTCTTGCTATGTTGCCAGGCTGGTCTCGAACTCCTGGGCCAAGCAATCCTCCCACCTTGACCTCCCAAAGTGCTGGATTTATAGGCATGAGCCACCATACCCGGCCTATTTCTTTTACAAAGAATGCCTGGTAATGCCCACACAGGGGGTCTCTCTGCTGACTCCATTAGGTAAAAATTAAGAATCTTAATAGATTCCTATAATGGGCCAATGTCTTCTCTTATTTCCCCAATATTCAAATTGGCAAGGCGTTAGTCAAGGAATTATTCCTAAAGCTGGATTGAATCCCCATGTCCTCCAAAGACATATATGCCTCCTTAATTGCTTCCCGTCATTCTGCCACTTATGACTAACAACCTGTGACTGCTTGCTTTTTTTCAGTCTCATCATTTAAAACTGCGTTTGGATTGCTATCTTTGGCTTCTTCTGAGAGGTAGGCCAAAGTGTGGCTGAATAATTTCTTGCATTTTCACTAGTCAATTTTGCAGTCACTCATTCAACACCTGCTGTGTCTCCAGCATATTTTTAGGCCTTGAAAATACAGCAGCGGCCAGGTGCGATGGCTCAAACCTGTTATCCCAGCACTTTGGGAGGCCAAGGCAAGAGGATTGCCTGAGCACTGAGCCCAGGGGTTTGCGACCAGCCTGGGCAACTTGGTGGGACCTCGTCTCTACAATGTATAAAAAAATTAGCCAGGCATGGTAGTGCGCGCCTGTAGTTCCAGCTACTTGGAAGATCGAGGTGGAAGGATTGCCGGAGCCCAGCTGGTTGACGCTGGGGTGGCTGTGAGTGTGCTACGGCACTCCTTCCTGGGCAACGGAGTGACACTCAGACTCCAAAAAAAAAAAAGAAGAAGAAAGAAAAAGACAATACAACAGCAACAAAGTCCTCACCCTCATGAAGCCTACATCCTAATGGAAAGTAATAGATCATAAGCAAATGAAACCACAGCAAAGGCAGGCAATTAAATGTGTGGCATAATTTCAGATAGTGATATGTGCTTTATGTCTCTATTCAATCAGGTCAGGGGCGGAGAACCCTTTTAAAACAAAATACAGAGAATGGGTTCAAATTCCATCTTGAAAAAAATCACTGAAGCTGCTTGCTTTAGAAACTTCTAGACTCAAAGACACTCTGGTCAAAGTCAAAGTTTGTGGATTCTTCCAGACACCAGCAGAAGTATGTGTGGTCACTTGAACCACAAAGTGTCACTTTGGACTTACAAATGGACTCAAAAGCAGTCTTCAAAAGCAGTTTGGGCCAGACACAGTGGCCCATGCCTGTGATCCCAGCTCTTTGGGAGGCCAAGGCAGGAGGATCCCTTAAATCCAGGAGTTAGATAGAGGCTGCAGTGAGCTATGATGGACTGCACTCCAGTCCGTGTGACAGAGCGAGACTCTGTCTCAAAAAAAAACCCAAAGCCCAAACAAACAAACAATCCCAAAACTGGTTTGTACATGGAGAACTCAGGGCAAGTTTTGCTTCTATTCACTAGGTGTGTTAGTTTCCTATTTCTCCTATAATATATTGGGGCTCAGAAAATGATGCCACATAAGGTGGCACTTTAGCATGCTGAACTAAAAAAGCAGCCTCATCCAGGCGCAGTGGCTCAGCCTGTCATCCCAGCACTTTGGGAGGCCGAGGCAAGAGGATTGCCTGACCTAGGGATTTGAGACGAGCCTGGGCAACTTGATGAGACCTCGTCTCTACAATAAATCACAAAATCTAGCTGGGTGTGGTGGCATGCATCTGTAGTTCCGGCTACTTGGAAGGCTGAGGCGGAAGGATCGCCTAAGCCCAGCAGATCAAGGCTGCGGTGGTCATGAGTGTGCCACTGTACTCCAGTCTGGGTGACAGAGTGAGAATCTGATTAAAAAAAAAAAAAAAGAAGCAAACTCAGGGCTTGGCGGCCTTCCCTTGCTCCTATCTTTTAACTGTCTTTCTCTCCCAAAGCACAGGATGAGGCTTTTCTCTGATATTCACCTCTCTACCTTAAGACTGAACCTGCCATGGCTGGGCTCAGTGGCTCACTTCTCTAATTCCAGCATTTTGGGAGGCCGAGGAGAGAGGATTGCCTGAGTCCAAGGGTTCAAGACCAGCCTGGGTGATTTGGTGAGATCTCGTCTCTACAATAAATCAAAAAATTATCTGGGCATGGTGGGGTGCACCTGTATTTCCAGCTACTTGGAAGGCTGAGGTGGAAGGATTGCCTGAGCCCCGCAGACCAAGGCTGCAGCGGCCGTGAGCATGCCGCTGCACTCCAGCAGCCTGGGCGACAGAGTGAGACCCTAACTCAAAAAAAAAAAAAAAAATCAATGTGTTGCCAGAGTTGTGTCCTCTCTGGAGGCTTGGGGGACAAGCACTTTTCTTGCCTTTCCAGCCTCTAGAGCTGCCAGCACTCATTGGCTTGTGTTTCTGCGTCACCCCGACCTCTGCTTCCATGTCATAGATCCATTCTCCCAACTTGACTGTCTTGCTTCCCTCTTACCAGGAACCTGTGATTCCACTGGGCCCATCTGAATAATCCAGGATAATCTCCTCATCTCAAAATCCTGAACTTTATCAAATCTGCAAAGTAACATATTTGCAGGTTCCAGAGATTAGGACACCAGCATTTGAGGGGTCAATGATTCAGTCAGCCACACCAGGGCATTAAGAGGCAGCAACTGGGAACAATGTGGTCGTTAATTATTCAGCATTCGGCCTAAATCTGAGAGACAGTCCTCTCCTTTCTCCGCAAGGAGGCCAGACAGAACAAGATAATGACCCACCTACAAAGTCTGTAAAAAGAACATCTGGCAGAAGATGCCTCAAGATCAGCACTTTTTTTGGGTTTTGTTTTGTTTTTTTGAGTTGGAGTCTCACTCTGTCTCCCGGACTGGAGTGCAGTGGCTGCTGCCGGCCACCGCAGCCTCGACCTGCTGGGCTCCGGCGAGCCTTGTGCCTCAGCCTTCCGAGTAGCCGGAATTACAGGCGCGCGCCACCACGCCCGGCTGATTTTTTGATTTATTGTAGAGATGAAGTCTCGCTGCCCAGGCGGGTCTTGAACCCACGGGCTCAGGCAATCCATTCACCTCAGCCTCCCAAAGGCGTGAGATTACAGGCTGAGCCACCGAGCCCGGCTAAGATCAGCCCTTTGAATCCAACCAACACTGCGCCAGGTTAACCCTCGAAAAGCACAGTCCTGATCCCTCCCCTCATGGGGCTTGCATTCCACAAAGACATCATAAATAGGTGTCTTATCTAGTAATTCGCTCAGGGGATCAGGGGAGAGGATCCGGGGAGCCCCCGGGATGTGGGGACACCATCGGCCTGAGGACACTAGAGGGTGCTGCAGTACAGTTTTGGCGGCTGAGATTAGGAAAGGATTTGGGGTCAAATAGCCCAACTCCCTCAATTTATCCAGAAGAAGCCACGGCCCTGGAAGGCCCACAATGTGGTCGTTAGTTATTCGGCATCTGGCCTAAATTTGAGAGACAGTCCCCTCCTTTCTCCGCAAGGAGGCCAGACAGAATCATCACCAGCATCAAAGGCTGTTCTGCCAGGAGGTGAGGCCGGGAGGGTTTTGTATCACACCAGCAGGAGGGATGGCTGATCTCAGAGTGTAGTTCTATCTGTGCCACTGTTTAAAATCATTCCACAGAACTTCTAATGTGCCTCTTTCTAAGTGCAGTATTCTGAAGTCTTAAATCAGTGACACCGGCCCCGCTCAGCCTTTGAGACCCAACTTTGGTGAAAATAACCTACATCGGCGAGACACCAAAAGGAAGGAGGGGGGGAACAGGGGTTTCTGCTAAAGAGCCTTTGGTGTCCATAACCAAAGAAGAATGCAGCTTCATTTTCCTAATCGTTTCTGCTCTTTGCGTCTTGAAAGTGATTTAAATGCGACAGTAAACATGGGTTGATTTGATGTTTTCATTGGCTATCTCCCTGGACGTGCCTACTTGGCCAAGAGTCCAGCCGATACAAAAGCCAAATACTTCTAAGATTAACAGTGAGAGTTATTTACATTTTATTTATTGCTTTTCTAAGAGCACGTGGTGAAAATGTCACCGGTTTCCATTCGGGAGACCTGTATTTGTTGAGAGCAACGTTGGCTAGGATTTGAGTATTCAGGTCATTAGCGGTCTGTCCCCAGACAGTCCCTCAGAGTCCTGCTGTGCTCTCTCTGCCTGCTCTACGTGTCCCCTAAAGACTTTCATGATCCAGTCCCCACCTTCCAGGTCGCCGTCCCCTTCTCTGTGAAGACCCCCCACCCCCCCTTCCCTGCCCTCCCTCAGCTCACGAAGAAGGAATTGCGGTGTTTCTTTCTAGTTCTGTGTCCCATCCCCCGTGTCAGCAGTGGACTCCATCCTTTTCTCCCTTACTTGTCTGCCTCTTTTGCTAGGCAGATGGCGTCTTTAAAAGTTTTTTATTACGGTTGATGGAGGCTAGGACACAATTCCCAACATACAGCACCGTGGGTCACCTTGGCACTTGAGAAGATTGCAGAAGCAGGAAGGTCTCCCTGACCTTCTCCTCTGAACAAATGGGCCGTGGTAATCCCCCTAGCTTATCACCATTCGATCAGACCCTTTTGTCCTACAATCATTTCTCCAGACTGTCCTCTCTTCATCAAACCTAAGCATTCAAAATACACATTTCCCTGTTTCTTTGGGTTTTCATTATCCTACGAAGGCTCCTGTGTCATTTAAAATGTATATTACATAAATGTGTGTGATTTTCTTTTGTTAGTGTGTCTTTTATTATCAGGGCCTCTGCCATGAACCTAGAAGGATGGGTAAGCTAGAAACATCACGCCTCCAGAGCACCATGGGCTGGTCCCTATTCCCAGAATCCCCTGCCGCATCCTCTTTTTCCAGATTCCTGCCAGGTCCCTACTTCGCCAGAGTGCTCAGCCCAACAGGATAATGGGTCTCTTGGAATTATTTGCTCTGTTATATTTATCTTTCCTTCCTTCCTTCTTTCTTTTTTTCCTTTCCTTTCCTCTTTCTTCCCTCCTCTCTCCTTCCCTCCCTTCCTTTCTTTCTTGTTGTCAGGTTCTTCTTTTCTTTTTTTGAGTTGGAGTCTCACTGTTGCCCAGACTGGAGTGCAGTGGCCGCTCCCGGCCACCGCAGCCTCGACCTGCTGGGCTCCGGCGATCCTTGCGCCTCAGCCTTCCGAGTAGCCGGAATTACAGACACGCGCTACCATGCCTAGCTGATTTTTTTGATTTATTGTAGAGACGAGGTCTTGCTGCCCAGGCAGGTCTTGAACCCGCGGGCTCAGGCAATCCACTCACCTCAGCCTCCCAAAGTCGCGAGATTACAGGCTGAGCCACCAAGCCCGGCTTAATTTTTTGATTTATTGTAGAGATGAGGTCTCGCCCGCCCAGGCGGGTCTCAAACCCGCGGGCTCAGGCAATCCACTCACCTCAGCCTTCCAAAGGCGCAGGATTACAGGCTGAGCCACTGAGCCCGGCTTCTTGTCAGGTTCTTACTCTGCCACCCAGGCTAGAGTGCAGTAGCATGATCACAGCTACTGTAGCTTCAACCTCCTGGGCTCAGGTGATCCTTCCACCTCTACCTTCCAAGTAGCCGGAATCACAGGCACGCACCTCTATGCCCAGCTAATTTTCTTATTTATTGTAGAGATGCAGTCTCACTATGTTGCTCAGGCTGGTCTCAAACTCCTTGGTGCAGGCAATCCTCTTGCCTCCACCTCCCAAAATACTGGGATTATAGGCATGAGCCACTGCCCCCAACCTCTGCGCAATTTCATATGCTCTTTTATATGGTCTTTTAATGTCCTTGGGCAAATGGGTACCTTTTGGTTTTGAGGGCTGTGAGTGGAAACATATGGCTAGCCTCAGAGGAGGAACTCTGGATCCCTTGCTCTGTTATACTTGGTAATACATCTTCCAGAAATCCACACACTCTGGAAAGTTAATAAAGCTTTATTTGAGCATATACTAGAATTAAGAAACTCATGGTTGGCCATCTACCCACTAATTGGCAAAACCTGCAAGTTAGTCATCTTGTAAAGAACTCGACAAAACCACACCATTCCCTTCTGGCAACAATGGGCACAGCTACAGTCTCTTCTAAGAGAACGCAAAAGAAATTGACCCGGTTAGCAAATAAGTCATATAGTAGGACCTACTTTAGATCCAGCCATTTTTTTTTTTTTTGAGTTGGAGTCTCACTCTATCATCCAGACTGGAGTGCAGTGGCCGCTCCCGGCCACCGCAGCCTCGACCTACTGGGCTCCAGCAATCCTTCCGCCTCAGCCTTCCAAGTAGCCGGAACTACAGGTGTGCGCCACCATGGCTGGCTATTTTTTATTTTATCGTAGAGATGAGGTCTCGCCAAGTTGCCTGGGCTGGTCTCGAACCCGCGGGTTCAGGCAATCCACTCACCTCGGCCTCCCAAAGTGCTGGGATGACAGGCTGAGCCACCGAGCCCGGCCTATCCAGCCATTTTTCATAAGGATAACCAGTCATATGGCAGTTCTCAGAAGTCTAATGAGGCTGGTGGAACATTTTCTTCCTATATTTTTGGAATACCTGTCAGGTATGAGTCACGGAGCTAGGGGCTGGGACACAGCAGTAACAAGACGTGGCAGGTCCCTGTGCTCAAAGAACTTCCGGTCTAGACCTGCAGGTGGTGTTTCTAAATCAGCACACCAGCGGCCGCCATCCCAGCGGGACTGCCCAGCTCAGTTCTAGCCCTGTTCACCAAATGACAATACTGCACCCCATGCCCACCGGAGAGATGGGTGGCAACCTCACCCACTCCACCCGAGAGCCACTGGGGGAGAGGCCACAGTATGAAAGCTTGTTCACAGGCCGGGCGCGGTGGCTCAGCCTGTAATCCCAGCACTCTGGGAGGCCGAGGTGAGAGGATTGCCTGAGCCCACGGGTTCGAGACCAGCCTGGGCAACCTGGTGAGACCTCGTCTCTACAATAAATCAAAAAATTAGCCAGGCATGGTAGTGTGGGCCTGTAGTTCCAGTTACCTGGAAGGCTGAGGCGAAAGGATCGCCGGAGCCCAGCAGGTCGAGGCTGTGGTGGCCGGGAGCGGCCACTGCACTCCAGTCTGGGTGACAGAGTGAGACTCCAATTAAAAAAAAAAAAAATGGTATAAGAGACATTGGAGACTCAGAAGGGGGTGGGTGGGTTGGAGGGGAAGTGTGAAAAATCACCTGTCCAGTGCAGTGTGCACTAGTGTGGGTGACGAGCACTGTTAATTCCAGACTTTGTCACCACTTTACAATACATTTACAATGCATCCATGTCATCAAAAGCCATTTGTACCCCTAAAGCTATTGAAACAAAATTTTTTAAAAAGAGAAAGTACATTCACAAACACATATGGTGACAAGGAAGCCAGGAGGCCAGGGGCCGTGACCGTGACATAGATGGGTGAGGGGTGGTTTTCTTTAGATTGTTAGCATAGATTCCTTCCCGTGAACAGGTGGCACCAGGGTTGAACGTCCTGGAAGATGAGAAGGTGTGGTCATGAGCATTCTGGGATAAGGAAGAGCCTGTGTGAAGTCCCAGTGTGGGTGAGAGCTCAATGAACTTGAAAAAACACAGAAAGAAGACAACGGGGCCTAGAGTTAAGGTGGCAGAGGCAAACAGGGGCCAGACCATGTGAGGCCTTGAGGGTCACGAGGAAGAATTGGGTTTATTTATTTATTTATTTATTTAGGACAGGATCTTGCTCTGTCGCCCAGGCCGGAGTGTATTGCCATAATCATAGCTCATTGCAGCCTTGAACTTCAGGGATCAAATGGTTCTCCCAACTCAGCCTTCCAAGTAGCTGGGACTACTGGTGTGCACCACCATGGTCAGCTCTTTTTGTCCCCCCCTCCCTCACCATCCCGCCAGCTCATTTTAAAAAACATATTTTGTAGGTTAGGCTCGGTGGCTCAGCCTGTAAGCCCAGCACTTTGGGAGGTTGAGCTGAGTGGATTGCCTGAGCCCACGGGTTCGAAACCAACCTGGGCTACTTGGCAAGAGACCCCGTATCTGCAGTAAAAATAAAAAATTGGCCAGTCGTAGCAGCGCATGCCTGTAGTTCCAGCTACTTGGAAGGGTAAGGCGGTGGGATTACCGGATCCCAGTGGGTTGACGCTGGGGTGGCTGTGAGCGTGCCACTGCCCTCCAGCCTGGGTGACAGAGTGAGACTCTAACACACGCGCACACACACTATATATATATTTTGTAGAGACAAGGTCTTGCTATGTTGCCCGGGCAGGGCTCAAACACTTGGCCCCAAGTGATCCTCCCTTCTTGTTCTCCCTAAATGCTGGGTTTACACGTATGAGTCACCACATCTGGTCAAATTGGCTTATATTCTAAAGAAGCCATCAAACAAAGAGTTTTAGGAAGGGGCTTATGTGATGATAATCATGAGAAATATTAACACTACTGGGTACTTTCTTAGAATTGAAATACACTCTCTCTCCCTCTCTCTCTCTCTCTCTCTATGTATAAACGCAATATATCCTAATAACCACCCTACAAGGTGAGTGCTATTTATACCCCTATTTTATAGATGAGGTAACTGAAGCACAGAGAAGTTAAGTTACTTTCAGCAAGCAAATCCTGAAACTCAGAGCTCCATTTTGCTTTTAAAAGATCAGCTGGCCTATATGGCAAGGGCTGACTGTAGGAGGGAAGGATGGGAGCAAGGAGGCTTTGGAGTCATTAAGGTAAAAGATGATGGTGGCCAGAATCGGGATGGGACTTGAGTGAATTCAAGAATTTAAGCCGGGTTTGCAGAATTTAAGGGGCAGGGTCCAAAAGCTTCAATAATCAAGATAAATAATATTCTAAAAGTCAAGATAATGAACAAATGAACCAAGCATCCCAATATTAATTAAAGCAGGACCGGTGCTAGTGATTTTTTCCTGTGTCAGGCTTCAATGTGGCTGGGCCTATCACTGGCTGGGGCTAAGGTAGAAACAAGAACATGGACTGAGTCCAGCAGAATCTGAAAGAAACGGAATCAGTTAGCAAATGAGTCATTGTAGGACCCACTCTAGGTCCAGGGCATTTTTAATAAGGCCACTCTGGCTGAATAGGCTGTTGTTTGTTTAAAAGGATCACTCCCTGAATCCAGGAGCACAATTCAGCTTCCACTGGAAGGTTCTGATAAATGTTTTCAGGTGTAATTTCCGAGGATGAACCAAACGGAGTGACAGCTGAGAAAGAAAAACAGGTAAGAGCAGAATGAGAATCAGACTGGGTGGTAGGTGGAGGCACCACTGGGTCAGGGAAGGAGAAGGAAGTGATGTTTAGCCCGGCAGGCCCGGCATATTTCAACATCCTAGGGTTCCCACCGCAGCAGGATGCCCGCTGCAGGCAGAGTGGACGGACAGCAGCGTTGCTGCCTGTGTCTTCTGCAAGCATGTCTGTGCCCAGGAAGCAACCAGCTGCTGTTCTGATCCTATTATAGGCATGTAGGCTCCAGAATGGTCTTCCTACATTTCCTTTAACCCCTCCTAGATTAACTGTTAACCAAGATATGCAAATGGTGGGGTTCACAAACTGTGTCAGACGGTATTTTAACAACAAAAACAACAAAGAAATCCCTAGAAAATCTGGCCTCTACTGGCTGGCAAAAAGCAAAGTGTCTCAACTGTCCCTCAAAAAACTCAGAGAGAGCTGCATCTGGTCACCAAAGAAACCGTTCAAAGAGGGGCCATGCATTCGGATCCTCTGCTCTGCCCCCCATGACAACGGGGAGGAAGGTTCTGAATGTCCCAGTAGCCCCGGCCAGGTCAGGCGGGTGACCTTGGGCCGGGTCACTGAGGCCAGTCCGACTCGCGCGGGGAGGGGCAGGCGCGCGGAGGAGAGGGGGCGTGGCTGCCGGGGAGGGGCAGGGCGAAATGGGGCGGGGCGAGGCAGAGCGAGGCGGGAGGCGGGAACGGGGCGTGGCCACGTAGGGCGTGACGGGTGAAGAGAGGTGTAGCTAAGTGGAGAGAGGCGTGGTCAACCGGGGGTGGGGACGAGACAGGAGGGGCGTGGAAAATGGGATGGGCGTGGCCAAGAGGCGGGGCTAAGATAGGGGGCGGGGCGCGCGCGTCGGGAACATGGCGCTGCCTCTGCTGCGGAGGGCGGCGCGCGGAGCGGCGGCG
>NW_007260120.1:762751-769135 GCF_000164805.1 Carlito syrichta
CCCCGAGCCCTCGCGGGAACCCGGCCGGCCGGGAGCCCCGTGCGCCTCCCACGCGCCTGCTCGACCTCGTTCAAGGTCGCCCACCTGCCTGTGGCTCCCTGTGGGGGGGCCTCTGCTTCGACCCGGAAAATGGGTACACACATGTTAGGTCGAGTTACGTGGATTCTTGTCACCCCCAGAAAACAAAACTGCCCACACCCCACAAATGGCAGACTTGAGCGCGCGGATCTGCGTGAGTCCGGGAGTCCTGACATTCGGTCTTTGAGAGGCGGCCGGCCTGGTGAATAACAACAGGCGGTTCGTTTCGCTCGGCGGTTCTCAAAAGATTCGGTCTCAGGACCCCTTGACACTCCTCAAAAATTACTGAGAACCCCCGAAAGCTTTTGCTTATATCTATTGATCTCTATGGTATGAGCAATTAAAACAGAAATTTTTTTAAAATGTCGATTCGTTTAAAAATGACACAGCCCATTACGTTTTTACACAAATGACATTTTTAATAAAAAAAAAAATCCTGTATTCTCCAAAAAGAGGAGGTGAGAGGAGTTGCATGGATTTATATCTTTGATAATTTCTTCGGCTTAATAAAGGACAGCTGGAGTCTCATGTCAGCTGTTTTGGAGAAAGTATCTGAAAGAAATTCTGAACTTGTGCATATGCAAATACTACCTGGGAAAGGGAGGACCTAGCAGACCCTGTCAGTGGACGTCAGGATCTCCCAGGTGTCCTTGGACCCTACTTTGAGAACCACTAGACTAGCATTTGCTGGTTTGCTGGTTAGACACACAGACATAACCAAATTTGGTTCCTCCTGACCACCATGTGAATAAGTCAGATGACATGTTTATAAAGATGAGGACACTGAGGCTCAGAGAGATGAAGTGACTCTCTAAACCCTATGTGAGTGGTGGCAGAGTTTGGTTCAAAATCCAAGTCTGTGGCTTCTGGTTTAGAACTTTTTATGTCTTCTTGTTCAGTGCTTCTTGAATCACCCATGTCCCATGGTAGGACGCACCTTCCCTTTTCCTCCACTGACCCTGGCACGGGGCCCTGGCTCAGGGGATCACACACTTGGAATTAGAAGACCAGCTGAGGCAGTGTACCCAGGCTGGTCCAGAAGGATCCTTTTCTGACTTGTGAACGAGCCTGCCCCTGTGACTATTCAACAGTGGGTACAGTGGCCACTCACAGCACTAACTTCAACACACTTGGGACTTACCTCCCAAGGCTCCTCAGCTTCCTTTGCACACTGGCTGATTCTCAACTCGCCTTCACTACCAAAGCCAGGAGCTGCACGCTTTCATCACACTTTATGGAGCCTCATCAGGGGTTACATCAGCCCAGGGTCCGGTGTCTTTAGAACACACAGGGATGGGAGAAGTAAAGGAGCCAAATGTCAACTTAGAAAGCCTGCTGAACGATGCCTTTCTTTTTTTTCCCCCGAGTCGAGTCTCATTCTGTCGTCCAGGCCAGAATGCAGTGACGCACTCATGGCCACCGCAGCCTTGACCTGCGGGGTTCGGGCAATCCTTCCGTCTTAGCCTTCCAAGCAGCTGCAACTACAGGCATGCGCTACCATGCCTGGATAATTTTTCTTGATTTATTGTATAGATGAGATCTTGCCCCATTGTCCAGGCTGGTCTCGAACCCGTGGGCTCAGGCTATCCTCCCAGCTCTGCCTCCCAAAATGCTGGGATCAAAGGTGTGAGCCACTGCGCCCAGCCTGATGCCTTACTTTCTACCTCAGTTGGGGTGCATTTCAGTGAAGCTTCAGGCCACTGGGCTGCTTCTGCTGGCTTGTTCCTTCTGTTGTTAGAGTATCAGCACCTTTGCAGGGAGTATTGCCATACCAGACTCCTCTTCCCAATCGCCTGACATTTCCTCCTGCTGCAGTGCTGTCCCTGCTGCTTTTCTGCCTGTTCTGTCTCCAGCCGTGTTACCCTCTGTGGCCACAGCTGAGCTGATGTAAATACCCTGCCCACAGAATGGAGAGTATAACGCCCTGGCTGAGGGAGCAAAAATATATCTGTGTGAATGTAGATGCTTATCTGTAAAGTTTCTATGTGTTACCACCTGTAGCTATATTAAACTAAACATGAGTTCATATAATGTCTCCAACTCTAATCCTTTACCACATGGATCATTCTAGCCTCCTCCCGCAGATTGTTTGTAAGTTCCCACTCCAACAGTGAGAAACCAGGCTCCCACCAGCTATTTACATAATTGCTTAATTCATACATGCATATGTAGCAGTATCAGAATTGTAAGCCCCTGGGAAAGAGCTTTATCAACCGAAGTGCAGTGTTTATGTGCAGTTCCTTTCTCTTTGGTCTTAAGGCCCTGCTCATTTCCAGGGTTACACAGGTTAACTCCTTTTTCTCCCAGCCCCTTCAGCGAGGTTGCTGCATACTTTCAGAATACAGTTAGAGTCTCTTGTCACAATCTCTAGCCTTTCCCAGAATTCCCCCAACTCCCAAGTGATTTATTTTTAATTGCATATATTAATGCAGTTAAGGTTCACTCTTGGTGCTGTAAAGTTCTATGGGTTTTGAAAGATGCATGATACCATGTATCTATTAGTATCATACAGAACAGTTTTTTTTTTTTAACCAATATTTTTTATTTTGATATTGTGGGGTACAGTTAAGGGTTAGGTATATAAATATGTTTCGTTCAGGGGAACGAATATGTTGATAAGGGGACAGAACAGTTTTAATTCTCTAAAAATTGCTTATACTTCACCTATTCATTTATCCTCTTTCCTCTCAAACTGCTGGCAAGCACTGATCATTTTATCATCTCTATAGTTCTGCCTTTTCCAGAATGTCCTATAATTGGAATCATACAGCATGTAGGCTTTTTAGAGTTGGCTCTTTCACTTAGCAGTATGGGTTTAAAGTTTCTTTTTGTGGCTTGGTAATTCATCTATTTTTATTGCTGAATAATCCTCCATTGTGTCGAGGTACCACTGTTTGTTTATCCAGTCACTTGCTAGAGGACATTTTTGGTTGTCTCCAGTTTTGGATGATTACGAATAAAGCTGCTGTATTCATTTCTGTGCAGGTTTTTATATGGACATAAGTTTTCATGTCATTTGGGTAAATACTCAGGAGTATGATTGCTGGATCCTGTGGTAAGATTATGCTATGTTTTATAAGATACTACCAAACTGTCTTCTAAAGTGTCTGTGCCATTTCACTTTCCCACCAAGAATGAATGGGAGAGTTCCTACCGCTCTGCATCCTCATTGGCGTTTGGTATTGCAGTTAACAATTTTTTTTTAGCCATTCTAACAGGAGTGTAGTGGTATCTCATTTTGTTAATTTGTTTTAAACTTGAAATTCCTTGATGACAGATGCTGTTGAGCATCTTTTCATATGCTTATTACCATCTGTATACTTTGATAAAGAGTCTGTTCATATCTTCTGCCCATTTCTTAATTGGGTTGTCTGATAATATGATATAATAAGAAATATGCATTTGGGGTCAGACGTGGTGGCTCATGTCTATAATCCCAGCACGGGAGACTGAGGCGAGAGGATCGCTTGAGCCCAGAAGGTCGAGATCAGTCTGGGCAACATAGCCGCAATCTCTACAAAAAAATAAAAATTAGCTGGGTGTGGTGATGCGTGCCTGTAGTCCCAGCTACTCAGGAGGCTAAGGCAGGGGGATCACCTAGAGCCCAAGAGCTCAAAGCTGCCATGAGCTGTGATTGTGCCACTGCACTGCAGTCTGGGTGACAGAGTGAGACCCCAACTCAAAAAAGAAACACACACACACACACACACACACACACACACACACAGGTTGCCAAAAAAAAATGTATACACATTTTAAGAAAGGAAAAAAACTGTATTAAAATTGTAATGATACATACCGATAATAAAAGATGAATACAAGTCACGTTTGACTTCTGCAATTACAAGACGTGTTCAAAGTGTTTGCCATCAGCATCTAGACACTTGTGATAACAGCGAACTATGTAGGACTTGCTGCTGTGCGAGGCCTCTTGGATCTTCCCTTGTACACATCACATATAGTGCCATGCATCTCAAACTTATCACGAATGTGCGCAGTTTTGAGGCGTGTTAGAGGTTCTGTTGCATACTCACGCCTCCTTGTCGTTGTATTTCTGCAATGATCTTGAATTTCAAATACCACTTCAAAATGGTCTTGCGCTCCTTAAGCGACAGCTGTGCTTCCATCATTTTCTTTGACTGTCCTGCCTATCAGGTGGTGATGCTAGAGTTCACTTGATTCACGCTTTTGAGCGAATGTCATACTACACATTGCTACCATAATTCAGTTCAACTTCGAAAAGTCATACATAGATAACATCTAATAAAAATGTGTGTACTTTTTTTTGGCACCCCTGGAATATTTGGTCTCTGTCCCTGGTTCTTGGCTCACAGCTCCTAAAACCCTTGGGATCTCCAGAGTGCTGAGTGTCTTCTGTATGTTACTGAAATGACTGATGGCTGGGGGCCCATAGGTAGCTTCAGGATGGGAGCTGGTCTTCGCCAGAAACACCAATGCATGATTAGAAGATTGGAACTTTCAGCCCCATCTCCCAACCTTTTGGGTGGGGGAAGGGGCTGAAGGTTGAGTTGATAACCAGTGGCCAATGAAATAATCAATCATGCCTGCATAATGGAGCCTGCATAAAATAACTCAAAGGTCAGGATTCAGAGAGCTTCCAGATTGCTGAACATGTGGCCCTTTCAGGAGGGTAGTGAGCTCATAGAGGGCATGGAAACTCCTTACCCCTTCCCACGTAACTTGTCCTAAGCATCTTTACATATGGCTGTTCATCTGTATCCAATGTGATATCTCTTATTATAAACTGGTAAATATAAATGTGTTTCCTGAGTTATGTGAGCTGTTCTAGCTAACTAATTGAACCTGAGGAGTGGGGTCTGGAGAACAGTCGATTTATAACTGGTCAGAAGAAGCACAGGTAAAACAATCTGGAGCTGTGGATGGCTTCTGAAGAGGCAGCAGTCTTGTGGGCCTGAGCCTCTCACCTGTGGATTCTGATGCTAACTCCAGGTAGATAGTGTCAGAATTGAATTGAATTCTAGGACACCTTGTTGGTGTATGCTGGAGAATAGAATTGCTTGTTGTAGGGGGAAAAGCCCACACACATCTGGTCACAGAAGCATTCTGTGCTATATTGAGTGAGTGTGTGAAAGCAGGAAAAACACTTTGGTTTTTCCTACCTCCTAAAGGTAATTTGTTTTCTTATTGTTGAGTTTTAAGTGATTTTTTTTTTTTTTGTCATTAATGGGTGTTGGATTTTGCCAAGTGCTTTTTCTGCATCAATTGATATGATCATATGATTTTTCTTCTTTAGCCTGTTGATGTGGCAGATTCTATTAACTGGTTTTTGAATATTGAACCAGCCTTGCCTTTCTAGAATAAATCCTATTTGGTCATGGCATGTGATCCTTTTTACATATTATTGGATTCAACTTGCTAATATTTTGTTGAGGTTTTTTTAAAATTTGAGAATCATAGGGCATATGTGAAGATTTACTACAGAAGTATATTGCATGAAGGAACCATCAACAGAGTAAAAATACAGAATGGGAGGAAATATTTGCAAACTATGCATCTGATAAAGGTTTGCTAGCCAGAATCTATAAGGAACTCAAACGAATCAGTAGGAAAAAACAGATAATCCCATTAAAAGGTAGACAAGGCTGGGCACAGTGGCTTACGCCTATAATCCCAGCACTTTGGGAGGTCGAGGTGAGAGAATTGCCTGAGTCCATGGGTTCAAGACCAAGCTGGGCAATTTGGAGAGACCTCATCTTTACAATAAATCAAAAAAATTAGCCAGGTGTTGTGGCATGTGCCTGTAGTTCCAGCTACTTGGAAGGCTGAGGCAGAAGGATTGCCTGAGCCCAACAGGTCGAGGCTGCGGTGCCCATGAGCGTGCCACTGCACTCCAGCCTGGGCAACAGAGTGAGACTATGACCCCCCCAATAAAAGAAAAAAGAAAATGGGGTATATATTCATGACAGAAAGGATTTTAATTCTCCTTCATTAATGAAGCTTAGCTTGGCTGGGTAGGAATTTCCTAACTGGAATTGCTTTTCTTGAAGAATGTTAAAGATGGGTGCCCAGTCCCTTCTGGCTTGTAAGGTTTCTGCTGAGAGGTCTGCTGCAATTCTGATGAGTCTCTCTTAGTCTGACCCTTCTCTCTAGCTGCCGTCAGGATTTTTTTTTTTTTTGAGTTGGAGTCTCCCTCCGTCTCCCAGGATGGAGTGCAGTGGTACACTCATGGCCACCCCGGCGTCCACCTGCTGGGCCCCAGAGATTCTTTCGCCTCAGCCTTCCAAGTAGCTGGAACTACAGGCATGTGCTACCATGCCTGGCTAA
>NW_007260120.1:769375-778559 GCF_000164805.1 Carlito syrichta
AATTGTAGAGATGAGGTCTCACCAAGTTGTCCTGGCTGGTTTTGAACCCTCAGGCTCAGGCAATCCACTCGCCTCGGCCTTCCAAAGTGGATTACAGGCTGAGCCACTGAACCCAGCCGCCTTTAGAATTTTTTTCTTTCCTGCTCACCTTGGCAAATCTGGTTATTTTGTGCCTTGGGAATGGTCTTTTTGTATAATACCTAGCAGGAGTTTTCTGAATTTCTTGTGTCTACATGGCCACCTCTCTAGTGAGATACAGGAGGTTTTCTTGGATAACAAATTGGAAGGTTTGTTCTAAGGTATTCCCAGTTTTCCTTTCTCTCTTAGGGATACTACTCAGCCATAGATTTTGACTTTTTATATAATTCCAGACCTTTTGTAGGTATTGTTCACTTTTCCTAATTCTTTTCTCCTTATTTTTATCTGCTGGGTTGATTCAGTAGTTTTATCTTCAAGCTCTGAGATTCTTTCCTCTGCCTGGTTGATTCTGTTGTTAAGGCTCGCTGTTGTGTTTTGAAGTTCCAGGAGAGAATTATTTCTAGAAGTTCAGTTTGGTTCTTTCTTAGAATGGCCAGGTCAACTTTCACTTTTCTGCTGTTTTCATGGCCTGGTTGATTTCTGTGTCCACTTCTTCCTGGATCTCGTTGAGTCTCTTTGCCATCCATAGTCTGAATTCTCTCATTGAGGACAGGCCATTCAGATGGGCTCTGTTACTTGGGATCTGAGAAGCCCCTTTGGGAGTGTTGAATGGCTAAGGCTTTGGGGTTGCAGTGTTTTTTCTCTATTCTTCCTCATCTGTGAGGGCAGTCTCTCCCTTTTTATTTTTTGTTTTGTTATTTTTTATTGGATAAAGTTGCATCATTGGGGTGACAGTTTGTGTTGTTTTATTACTTGACCTTCCTCCTCGGGTCTGCCTCTGCCAGGGGCCAAGGTGACAGGGAGGGTGGAAAGTTGGGGGCAGACCTTCTGGCACTGCTTCACCCTTGCAGTCTGGCGGGAAAGGACAAGTCCTTTCTTCCAGATCAGGGGCTTTTCCCTCCCTCTGGCAGGAGCACCAGGGGCTTTGGTATCTCCCTCCCAGCCTCATGTCTCATCAGGAGGATTGGTGGGTGGCCAGGAGAGGCCCCACAGCTCTACTCCGGCACAGGTGTTCTGTGAGGCGAAGTGGCCTCCTCTCATCTAAGTGAGTCCACTTTTTCTTGCACAGGGACAGACAGGAGGTTGCTGCCTTGGTGGGAGGTACTGAGTTCTCCCTCAGTCTGTAGTTAGGCGGGGTGGTCACTGCTAAGGTGCACTTCTCCTAGATTCTGCACAGAACCTTTCTGTGGTGGGGGATGACAGCTGCCATGCAGGGGCTCACTGAGAGCTGGACCTCACGTGGCTCCAGCCAGTGGTACTGCTCAGGGGCTCCATCCTGATTCCGGGGCAGCTCTCTGTGACCTGTTGGTGTGGGAAAGGGAGCGGGGGTTGGGGGACCCTGGGCTGCCATTCCCTTGGCTAGGACTGAGAGGCTCACAAGAGGTGTGTAAAAGCCTCTCCTGTACCCCCACAGCTTTCTTCCCTAAGAGCATTCTCCTAATCCAGGTAGTGGGGCAGGGTTGGGGGCAGGGGCACCACTTCTGGGGCTGTCTGGGACTTAGAGCTCTCTGTTTTCTGTGTCCCTGCAGAGCAACTGATAAACCATAGCCTGGGTTTCCAAGCTGATCCCCAAAGCACCGGGTTGGTGCCTCCTTTTAGACTTCTTTGCTGAGAGCAGCTGTGGTTTGCTGTCTCCAGAGGTCATCTCGGCCCTCCCTCCTTGGTGAGGTTTTTACAGGTGTTCCTAAAAGATACTGGTCTATAGTTTTCCTTCCTGGTGATGTCATTATTTAGTGTTGGTTTTTATATGTCTCATTTTTGTAGTCATTCCTCTAGTCCTTCTTTACTCTTTTTTTTTTTAAGTGAATGTTTTCTAATGTAATATTTTGAATTTATCTAATGATTTTTTTCACTGTATGAGGAGGGACCCCCCCCAAAATGGAATGTATTTTTAAAAATTGTGTGTTATTCCTACATGTTTAAACTTCAGTCACCCTCATAATACTCTCTGTTTGATGCAATATACCTATTGAGACTTTTTCCACTCCTCAAAACAGTTTTTGAACTTGTCCGTTTTAATGCCTTTTAGTGCTTCTGCCATGTTCTTTTCACTTCTTCCACATTGGTAAAACATTCCCTCTTGAGGACTTTTTCACCTGGGGAACAAAAAAGTCACTCGAGGGGAAATGCAGTGAATGGGGGTCATGCCTTTTTTTATTTATCTTATCTTATTTTTATTTTTATTTTGTTCCTTCCCCTCCCTCCCCCTCCCTCTTCCCTCCCCTTCCCTCTCCTTCCATGCCATTTTTGATCAAAAACTACTGAATGCTCAGCATGGTGTGGGCAGGTTGTTCATGAAAAGAATCCCAAATGGAATGGGCAAACACATTGAAAGATTCTCCTAAAAAATTTCACTGACACAGAACACAGTCCCTCACAACAATGCTAACTGGTACACTGATGCTGGTGGGTTCCTAGAGCACTTACCTAGCCGAGGAAGCCCTGTATTACAAGGGGTTCACCCTCCAAAAAATACTTCTTGATTTTTTTGGGTCCCCCTTGTATATTTTGAAGATTTTGGTTTCGTGTTGTGTTTCTTTAGTGGTTGCTCTAGGGCTTACCATATGCATCCTTTAAAAATTGTGGATATATATTTATGTACACATATATAAATATAACATACAATTTGCCATTTTTTTTTTCTGAGTTGGAGTCTCACTCTGTCACCCAGACTGGAGTGCAGTGGCCGCTCCCGGCCACCGCAGCCTTGATCTGCTGGACTCCGGCGATCCTTCCGCCTTAGCCCTCCAAGTAGCTGGCACTACAGCCGTGCGCTACCACACCCAGCTAATTTTTGATTTATTGTAGAGATGAGGTCTCGCCGAGTTGCCCAGGCAGGTCTCAAACCCGCGGGCTCAGGCAATCCACTCACCTTGGCCTCCCAAAGTGCTGGGATTACAGGCTGAGCCACCGAAACTGGCCCAATTTTCCATTTTAAGTGTACAATTTAGTAACATTATTACATTCACAGTGTTGTGCAACAACACTGTTTACGTTTTTAAACATTACCCTAGCAGAAACTTTGTACTCATTAAGTAATAATTTTCCCTTCCCTCATTGCCTGGGAACGTCTACGTTCTGTCTCTATGATTTTGCCTGCTCTATATATTGTATAGAAGTAGACTTGCACAGTATTTATTCTTTTGTTTATGGCTTATTTCATTTAGCATAAAATCTTCAAGGTGGCTGGGCTCGGTGGCTCAGCCTGTAATCCCGTGCTTTGGAAGGCCAAGGTGAGTGGATTGCCTGATCCCACCTGGGCAACTTGGCGAGACCTCATCTCTACAATAAATCAAAAATCAGCCGGGCGTGGTAACACGCACCTGTAGTTCCAGCTACTTAGAAGGCTGAGGTGGAAGGATCGCCGGAGCCCAGCAAGTCGAGGCTGTGGTGGTCGGAAGCGGCCACTGCACTCCAATCTGGGCGATGGAGTGAAACTCCAACTCGAAAAAAAAAAAAAAAGATCTTCAAGGTTCATCTATGTTGTGCATGTCTCAGAATTTCATTCCTTTTTATGGCTGAATAATATTGATTGTATATTTATTATCATATACATCTTAACTTAGAATCTACTTTTGATTATGCTAACTTAAATCCAAGAGATATAGAAATGTTACTTCTATATAGCTCTATTCTCTCTTTTTCCTTTTTGTGTATTGTTATTATGCTTATTATATCTACATTTATTGTAAGCCCAAAAATATATCACTGCAATTATGACTTTATTTTTTGTCTTTCAAAGAAGTTTAAAGAAGAAAAGAGATGCAAATACACATACATATATTGTGTAGTATTTGTTATATTCACCTTTGTATTTACCATTTCTGGTTCTCTTCATTTGTTCCTGTCGGCTTGGGTTATTGCCTGCTGCAGTTTCTTTAGCCCAGTACTTTTTTGTTTCTTCCAACCTCCATTGTGCTGTTATTAGCAAATATATTACATTTCTATATAATATAGGTCTATCAATACAATTATGTGATGTCATTTTATTCAGTTAATTTTTAAATTAGGTAAGAGAAGAAATGTGCATTTGCACTGTCTTTTATCATTGCATAATTACCTTTACCATTGTGCTGTGTGTGTATGTGAATTTGAACTACTTTCTGGGGTCTCTTGCTTTCAGTCTGAAGAACTTCATTAGTATTTCTTATAAAGTAGGTCTGCTAGTAACAAATTCTTTCATTTTTTGTTTACTTGGAAATGTCTTTATTTTGCCTTCATTTTTGGAAGATGTTTTGCTGGATATAGGATTCTTGGTTGGCAGGTTTTTCTTTGAGCATTTTGAATGTGTTACATCTTGCTTTCTTGCCTCTATTATTTCTGAAGAGAAGTCAGATGTTAATCTTTGTAAGATTCCATGTGAGTGATTAGCCATTTATCTCTTTCTGGTTTCAAGATTTTATCTTTCAGCAGTTTTATTGTGACATGTGGATCCTTTTTAGTTTATCCTACTTGGAGTTGAGTTTCTTGGATGTATAATACTACAGATTTTGAAAGGTTTTGGCTTGTTTATTCAAATAGTCTTCCATTCTATCTATCTTCTGTCCTTCCAAGATTTCCTTTTAGATGTTGGTATAGTTGGTGTCCCACAATTCTTTGAAACTGTTCGTTTTTCTTTCAGTTCCTTAGGCTGTATAATCCCAATTGATATCTTTAGGTTTGCTTATTCTTTTCTCTACCAGCTCATATCATTTTCATTTCATTTATTGTACTTTTTAATCCAGAATTTGTTTGGTTCTTTTTTTTTTTTTTTGAGTTGGAGTCTCACTCAGTCGCCCAGACTGGAGTGCGGTGGCCGCTCCCAGCCACCACAGCCTCGACCCGCTGGGCTCTGGCAATCCTTCCCCCTCAGCCTTCCAAGTAGCTGGAACTACAGATGTGCACTACCACGCCCGGCTAATTTTTTTGATTTTTATTGTAGAGATGAGGTTTTGCCAAGTTGCCCAAGCGGGTCTTGAACCTGCGGGCTCAGGCAATTCACTCACCTTGGCCTCCCAAGGTGCGGGATTACAGGCTGAGCCACCAGTGGTTCTTTTTTTTTTTGAATACTATCTCTTTATTGAGTTTTTTTTCTTTTTCTTTTTCTTTTCTTTCTTTCTTTTTTTTTTTTTGAGTTGTCACCCAGGCTGGAGTGCAGTGGCATGCTCATGGCCACCTCAGCCTTGACCTGCTGAGCTTAGGCAATCCTTCTGCCTCAGCCTTCCAAGTAACTGGAACTACAGACACACACCACCATGCCCAGCTAGTTTTTGTGATTTATTGTAGAGATGAGGTTTCACCAAGTTGTCCAGGCTGCTCTCGAACCCCTGGGCTCAGACAATCATCTTGCCTTGGCCTTCCAAAGTGCTGGGATTACAGGCTGAGCCACCATGCCTGACCAGTCCTTCTTTAGATTAAAAAAAAATTTAAAGGAATTTTAAATTTTAAATTATGTTCCCCAGGCTGTTCTTGAACTCTTGGTCCCAACAGTTCTCTCACCTCAGCCTTCCAAAGTACTGGGATTATAGCTGTGAGCCACCATACACAACCATTTATTTATTTATGTATTATTTATTTATTTTTTTATCTGTTTACTGAAGAGTCATTCTTATATTTTTATTTAGTCCTTTATATATGGTTTCTTTTAGTTTTTG
This sequence comes from Carlito syrichta, assembly GCF_000164805.1. NCBI lineage: Eukaryota > Metazoa > Chordata > Mammalia > Primates > Tarsiidae > Carlito > Carlito syrichta. The sequence continues at coordinate 775,147 of NW_007260120.1, forward strand.
AATATATTTAAAATAACTGATTTAACTAGTAAGTCCAACATCTGGACTTCCTCAGAGACAGTTTGTATTGACCACTTTTTTCCTCTGTGTATGGCCCATACTTTGTTTTTTTGTAAGTCTTATACATTTTTGTTAAAAACTGGGCAATTTACATAATACATTGTGGCAACTCTGGAACTCAGACTTTCCCCTTTTCCCAGTGTTTCTTGTTGTTGCCATTTGTTGCTGTTTTTGCTTGCTTAATGACTTTAATGAACAATTCTACATTGTATTCTTTGTCATGTTTGACCACTGAGATCTCTGTTTAGCTTAGTAGTCATCTAACAGTTGAATAGAGATGTTCTTTTTTTTTTGAGTTGGAGTCTCACTCTGTCACCCAGACTGGAGTGCAGTGGCTGCTTCTGGCCACCCCAGCCTCGACCTGCTGGGTTCCGGCAATCCTTCCGCCTCAGCCTTCCAAGTAGCCGGAATTACAGGCATGCACTACCACGCCCCGCTGATTTTTTGATTTATTATAGAGATGAGGTCTCGCTGCCCAGGATGTTCTTAAGTGTTTGGAACTAATAAGTCTCCTAGATTTTGCTCAGGGATTCAGTGTATGTTAGGGTATGTCTTCACCATTCAACCTGTAGTTTACTACTCTTCCCTTGCCTTCACCTCCTCCTTGAACAGAGACTGAAGGTTAGCTAGACATGACAGCTTAAAGTCTTCTCAAGTCTTTCCTTAGCATATATACAGTCGTGGGCATGCACACAGCCCTACACGTGTGCATGGCCTCCTAGATTCCTAGGACTGTGTCACAGCTTTCCAAAGCCTTATATGAATATCTTATCCCCATTTTTTTCTTTTAAGTTTTTTGGTTAGCTTGTTGTTTGCCCCAGCTGTTATCTTCCATTTCGGGTAGCTATGATGTTAAATAAGTGCTTCTGATTGTTTTGACAAATGCCCTCAGGAAGAATGCTGTTCCCACGGTGCAAACTCTGAGTCAGATCAAATAAAGACAGTCTTGCAAGTTGGGTTTTCCCAGGAACCACCAGACAGGTCAAATAGTGACATTCTCCAGGAATGGGGCTTTGAGAGAGCTCTGATCTTGTTTCTGCCCCCTCTAGTGGCTGCCAGCCCGCTGGTTTTCACTGTGGTAGGGGCTATTGATTTTTTTAAAGGCTACCGCAGAGCTGGGGAGGAAGAATAGGACAAGCTAAAACCCCATAAAAATTGCTTTTCTTACTAAGATTCATTCATTTTTCTTGAACAAATGTTCCCTGTATTGCTCCAAGCCTTTGGTTAATTTCTAGAATTCCAAAAAGTTGGTTCTGACAATTTTTGCCATTATTCTCATTGCTTTTTTACAAGACGGAATTTTCAAAGCTCTTTTCTCTAGTTTTTGCTGCTGTCATTCCATAGAGTTTTGATCAAGGATGGATTTGAATTTATAAAATATTTTTACCAGCTATTGTGATGATCATATGGCTTTTCTTCTTTAGTGTATTATATAATGAATTATAATGATTGATTTTTTAAGAGTTAAGCCGATTTGCATTCCTGAAATAAACTCCATTGATCATGGTGTTGTTTTTATACATTGGTGGATTGAATGTGCTAAAATTGTGGTACAATTATTTGTATCTGTGTTTATAAGGTATATTAGCCTATAGTTTTCTTATACTGTCTTGGTCTGGGTTTGGTTTTGGAACAATGATGGCCAGATAGATTGAGTTAGAGACTGTTCCTGCCTCTTCTATTTTCTGAAACAGTCTCTATAGAATTGGTAATATTCTGTCCTTAAATGTTTGCATCTGGAATATTCTTTGTGGAAAAACTGTTAAACTACAAATTTAATTTCTTTAGTAGATAGCATGCTATTCAGGTTATCTAGTTCTTCTTGCATGAGCTTTGGTAATTTGTATCTTTCAAAGACTGTGTCCATTTCATCTAAGTTGTCAGATTCACGGAATGGAGTTGTTTGTGATAATTCCTTATCTTAGTTCACACAGCTCTATGGAGGCTTACTTTATATACCATAAAATTCATCCTTTGTACAAAAGCATATGATTAAATAATTTCTAGTAAATTTATAGGGTTGTACAGCCATCATCATAATCCAGTTTTAGCTCTCACCCCACAATTTCTATCATTGCAAAAATTCTCTTGAGTCTGTTTGCGATATATCCTTACTTCCATCTCTTTAATATTTGTATCATCAGTAGTGATATCCCCTCTCTCATACTCGATATTTTAATTGTTTTTTCTCTTTTCAGTTTTGATCAGTTTGACTAGAGTTTTATCAGATATTGCTCTTTTTAGAGAACCATCTTTTTGTAAAAACAAAAACCACATGATTATATCATTAGGCATGGAAAAAGCTTTTGATAAAATCCAGCACCCCTTCTTGATAAAAACCCTTGAACATCTAGGCATAGATGGAACATACCTCAAAATAGTAAGAGCCATCTATGAGAAACCCACAGGCAGCATACTGCTAAACAGACAGAAATTGAACCATTTCCCCTGAAAACCAGAGCAAGACAAGGATACCCACTCTCACCCCTCCTTTTCAACATAGTTTTGGAAGTCCTCGCTAGAGCAATCAGACAAGAGGAGATCAGGAGTATCCAGATAGGAAAAGAGGAAGTCAAGTTATCCTTCTTTGCAGATGACATGATTCTATACCTCGAAAACCTAAGAGAATCTGTCAAAAACCTCCTTGCACTGATAAAGGACTTTGGCAAAGTCTCAGGGTATAAAATAAGTGTGCTGTTCTCACTCATATAATGAACCTTGAACATCCAATGTAATACTATAAGAAAATGACTGACGGTACTGGGAAACTATGGGTGGGGGGAGGAGGATTGGATTAACAGTACCAAATATCTGTCTGGGGATGGGGAAACACCTCTTATCAATAGGGTGCCTGAATGAAATGTAATTGTACACCTAACCCTTAACTGTACCCCACAAAACCATAATAAAAAATATTGATATAAAATAAAATAAAATAAAATAAAATAAATGTGCAAAAGTCAATCGCATTTCTATACACCAATAATAAACAAACAGAAACCCAAATAAAAAGCACAATCCTATTCACAATAGCCACACAAAAAAATGAAATACCTTGGCATCTTCCTAATCAGAGACATGAAAGACCTTTACAACGAAAACTACAAAACATACAAAACACTGCTCAGAGAAATCAAAGATGACACAAACAAATGGAATATTTCATGCCCATTGATCGGAAGAATCAACATTGTTAAGATGTCCATGCTACCCAAGGCAATCTACAGATTTAAAGCAATACCCTTTAAATTACCAGCAGCATTCTTCTCAGAACTGGAAATGACAATACAGGAATTCATATGGAAACATAAACAATCACAAATAGCCAAAACAATCCTCAGCAAAAAAAAAAA
>NW_007260120.1:778579-779702 GCF_000164805.1 Carlito syrichta
AACAGCCTAGTATTGGTACAAGAACAGGCATACAGACCAATGGAACAGGATAGAGATTCCTGAAGCAAAACCTCAATTTCTCAACCAACTCATCTTTGACAAGCCTCCATCACCAACCACTGGGGAGAGAAGAACCTATTAGTAAATGGTGCTGGAAAAACTGGCTGACCACATGCAGAAGATTAAAACAAGACTCCTACCTATCACCATACATAAAAATCAACTCTAAATGAATCAAAGACCTAAACGTAAAACTTTAAACTATAAGAACCTTAGAAGAAGTAGGAAACATTCTTATGAAAACTGGAATTGGCAACCAATTCCTGATCAAAATCCCAAGTGCCCATGCTATGAGATAAGATAGACAAGTGGGACCTCATCAAACTGACGAGCTTCTGCAAAGCCAAAGAAACCATCAAGAGAGCAGGGATACAGCCCACAGAATGGAAAAAAAACATTTGCCAACTGTATGTCTGACAAAGGCCTAACATCTAGGATCTACAAGGAACTCAAATGTGCTGGGAAAAAAAAAAACAGCCTCATTACAAAGTGGGCAAAGTACATGAATAGCCACTTCTTAAAAAGAGGACATACGAGCAGCCACCAGATACATGAAAATATGCTCAGCTTCACTAGTCATCAAAGAAATGCAAATTAAAATCACACTGAGATTGACACTTAACTCCAGTCAGGATGGCCATCATCAATAACTCAAAAACTGACAGATGCTGGAGAAGATGTGGAGAAAAGGGAACACTTCTACACTGTTGGTGGGATTGTAAACTAATACAATCTCTGTGGAAAACAGTGTGGCGATTCCTAAAAGAACTAAAAAATCAACCTTCCATCTGACCTTGGAGTCCCCCTACCGGGAACATACCCGGAGAAACTCAAATCACCCTTTGAAAAAGATACCTACACATGCATGTTTATTCTAGCATTATTCACAATAGCAAAAACATGGACCCAACCGTGCTGACCATTGAAAGAGGTCTGGATTAAAAAAAAAAAATGTGGTACATATACACGATGTAATATTATGCAGTCATAAAGAAGGACAAAATTACGAACTTTGCAGCAACTTGGATGGACTTAGAGTCTATAATACTGAGTGATCTATCAC
>NW_007260120.1:779858-802619 GCF_000164805.1 Carlito syrichta
GGGGGGGGGGGCGGGATTGGCAGTAGTGGGAATCTGCCAGGGATGAGGGCATACCTCATCAACAAGGTACCTGCATAATGAACATTTGGTTACCTAACCCTGAATTGCACCCCACATCTTTAAAATGAAAACAATTTTTAAAAGAGCCATCTTTTGATTTTACTGATTTTTCTCTTTATCTATTTTATTAATTTCCATTTTATCTTTATTTTTTCCTACCTTTAGCTTACTTTAGGTTTAATATGTCTTTTATTTTAGTTTCTTGAGGTGAAACTGTAGGTAATTGGTTTTAAAGTTTTCTATTTTAAAAATATCATCATTTAATAATAAAATTTCCTCTAAGGATTGTTTTAGCTGCCTCTAACAAATTTTTCAAGGTTTCTGATACCTGTAATCTCTTTTTATTTCTTGATACTCTGTTTTCTAAAGTAATAATTCATGGTAAAACTCTTAAAGGAAGAAGGCGGCTGGGCTCGGTGGCTCTCCCTGTAATCCCAGCACTTTGGGAGGCCGAGGCGAGACAATTACCTGAGCCCGCGGGTTCAAGACCAGCCCGGGCAACTCGGTGAGACTTCATCTCTACAATAAGTCAAAAATGAGCCGGGCGTGGTAGCACACGCCTGTAGTTCCGGCTACTTGGAAGGTTGAGGCGGAAGGATCGCTGGAGCACTGTGAGTTGAGGTTGCGGTAGCAGTGAGCATGCCACTGCACTCCAACCTGGGCGACGGAGTGAGACTCCAACTTGGAAAAAAAAAAAAGGAAGAAGGCTTGTTGACTATATATGTTCAGAGGAGTAGTGAAGGTTCCTCGTATTTTGTAGTGCTAGGGAACAGAGGAACCTCATAAAGAAAAAAGCCAGATGAAGACATGCAGAAAGGTGACAAGACAACTACAAACCAAGTACCTCAGATGCTGGGTCACAAGAAGGGACAGTGTGTGAGGTGGTGGCAGGATTGTAGAAAGTGACCTGAGGGGACCTGTCAGTTATCCCAACAGACCTTTTGGTAGGGTTGGCCTCATCTTTGAAGCCTTCTGAGGTCACCATGAGAAGAAGAATGAATATGTGTCTTTGCTACTTGGAGTGGTATTAAGAGATCATTGTGAAGTATCACAGATACTTTTAAATGTTTATTGAAATCACCGGAAGTTGACTTAAGTTGCCCTAATGCATGATGAGAAGGGGATGCCGTCGACAAAAATAATGTTTTGGGTTGTGGGGCAGAAAGTAACGTTCGATGGTTCAGGGAGGTAGGGGACCAACCCTCTCAATTTGCCTGGGACTGTCCCAGTTTTAGCATGGGAGGTCTCACATGCTGGGAAACGCCTCAGCTCCAGGCAAACCAGAATGGCTGTTCGCCCTAGCGAGAGGGAAGCGAAGGGCTGGAGGGTGAAGAAGGGTGCTTATTATGAACAGAGAGGAGGAAGGGTTGCAGAGCGTGAGGGGCAGGCAGGATATGGAGCCCAGAAGGAAAATACTTGCAGCTAGGAGCAAGAAGAAGAGACCGATGGTCTAAGATGGCAGACCATAGGTTCAGGAATTGGAGCTGGGACCTTCTGGAATAGTCTCCATTCTAGAATGGACAGAGAGTATTCAGAATGCTTTAATGGCTGGGCGTGGTAGCTCATGCCTTTAATCCCAGCACTTCGGGAGGCTGAGGTGAGAATTGCCTGAGCCCATGGGTTGGAGACCAGCCTGGGCAACTTGGTGAGACCTCATCTCCATGATGAAAAAAAAAAAAAAATTAGCCGGGCATGGTGGTGTGTGCCAGTAGTTCTGGCTACTTGGAAGGCTGAGGGGGAAGGATCGCCTGAACCCAGCAGGTCGAGGCTGCGGTGGCCGTGAGCATGCCACTGCACTCCAGCCTGGGCGACAGAGTGAGACTCCAACTTGAAAACAAAACAAACAAAAAACCAGAATGCTTTAATGGAGAAAGGAGGGCCGCTGTTGAGAGAAAAGAAAGAACGAGACTCTTGAGGGGACAGGAAGAACCATGAAGGCAGGTATGTACACAGGAGGGAGTCCAGGAGTGGCCAGGGGGCAGGGGCCGTGCCTGGGCTGGACAGAGGAGTTGGTGGGAAATGAGATTTCCTCGAGCAGAAACTAGTGGGCGATGGCCAAACTGGCCAGCAGGAACTGGCTGTGGTCGCTGGGCCCGACTTAGAAGACACAAGTGTGCACTGGCGCTTCCTGGAGCAGGTGTGACTGCAAAGAAGTCACTGCCAATGCTCAGCTGTGCCTCATGGCTGTGGAGCAGTGACTCTGTAGCAGTGCTAGGCTCGTGCTCCTACTGTACCATGATCCCGTGGGAGAGGTTTGCTGCGGACTGCAGCCATCTGTGTGTGTGCCAGCCCAGAGGACACCAGGTCTCCAGATGCCTCCCATGGAAGAGGCCAAGGAGTCAGGAGGAGAGGCCAGGACCTGAAGGTGAACTCTTTTTTGTTTTTTTGAGTTGTAGTCCTACTCTGTCACCTAGACTAGAGTGCAGTGGCATGATCATATCTCACCATAGCCCTACCTCTTGGACTCAAGCGATCTCACCATCTCAGCCTCCTGAGTTGCTGGGATGTGGGCGAGTGCCATCATGCCTGGCCAACTTTTTTGTAGAAACAAGGTCTCACTCTGTTGCCCAGACTGGTCTTGAATTCCTGGGCTCAGGCAACCCTTCCACCTCAACCTCCCAAAGTTCTGGAAGCTGAATTCTTGACTGTGAAGACCTCCTCCCTCTGTCTCTTTGTCCTTTGTACAGAGGAGAGTTTAGGACAGGTTCGTATGCATGGCTTGACTCTGAATAACTGTGGCCACCACGAAGACTCTCTTTGCAAGGAATACTCCTGAGTGTCCCTATTTTGCAGAATGTTTGAGAGCAGCATATACACTGTCTCTAGAAATATTCCATGGTAGTGAGTTGCTAATTACAGAATCTCTGCAGAAGGCACATTTACAGCCAAGAAGGCGAGCACTCAGGGAAGACTATGGATGAGCCTGACCAAAGACATGACTAACGAATGTCCATGAGGAATGTCCCACAGAGCATCTGACACTGCATAGCACTGGTGGTTCCTGAATGGTTATTTTCTCCAGTGAGGACACTGGAAGAGGCAAGGTCTGATGGACATAATTTCTGAAAACAGCCTTTGGTTGCACTGTTTCCTTAACTAAATGTCATGGTGGCTGAGCTGCCATGTCTTTCTTTCTTTCTTTTTTTTTTTTTTTAACTTTTTTTAATCTTAAAGATGTGGGGTGCAAATTTAAGATTAGGTATACAGGTGGTCATCATACAGGTAAAGTTTGGGCCTCCCTTTGGTCCCCACTTTGCCTGGCTTGAGGTCAGGTACCCTTATTGATGTTGTGTCCCCTCCCCCACCCCAGACTATATCCCACTACTGCCAATCCCTTTCTTATAGTATTATGGCAAATGTTCAGGGTTCGCTTATGAGTGAGAACATTTGGTACTCTTCTTTATTTCTGTGATAGATCACTGAGCATGATCAACTCTAAATCCATCCAAGTTGCTGCAAAGTCCTTCTGTTTGCCCTTCTTTATGGGTGAGTAATATTCCATTGTGTATATGTACCACTTTTTTTTAATCCGGTTCAGTTTCGATAGGCAGCACTGTTGGCTCCATGTTTTTGCTCTTGTGAATAGTCGAGCTGCCATTTCATGTGTGCCTCCCTGTGGGGAAGCCCACAGCTGCCTGAGGCTGAGCTTTTAGGAATGTGGGTTTTTAAGAAGGCCAGGAGAAGAAAGCTGGGCTCCTTGGGAAGGGGTGATTGGAAGGTTTGATGAATTGTTTTAGTTGGAAGAGTTATTAATGATAAAAACCATATGTTTTTCCTACCTCTAGATCCAACTGGAGTTTTGTTCTGTTGTTACACGTTGCTCATTAACTCCACCCATTGCTTGTGGTCTCAACAGGTTAGAATTTTATTAGGCAGTAAAGAAGATATCAAGGAAATAGTATTTGTGTTTTCATGTAGGTCACTTGGGTGTGAATTTAAATTCATTGTAATTCAAACAGGTTAAATCTATTTCATGTTATAACTTGAATGCTTTATAGCTTATCAGTTAAAGAGCTCACTTGAATGATATAGACCATAAATAGGCCCCAGAATTGCGGTTTTTTCCCCCTTCCTTTCTTCCCCCTGCCCACCAACTATAAACCAGGTTTAGAATAGCTGTTGCTTTAACTGCTTTGATTTTTTTTTTTTTTTTTTTTTTAAGCATAGGATCTTGCTGTGTCTCCCAGGCTGGAGTGCAGTGGCTATTCTCAGATGTGATCATAGCTCACTGCAGCCTCAAACTCCTGGGCTTAAGTATCCTCTTGCCTCAGTCTCCTGAGTTGCTGGGGGCTGCAAGCATGTGCCAATGCACTCAGCTGATTTTATGCTTTGTTCACATTTAAGGATATTAACCTAATCTTGGAGTATTGCTCTTATTCACTGCTGCCCTACACGACTCTCTAGCACATGTATTTGTGTATGTGTATAACCACAGTCGGTTGTTTATCCTATTTCCAAGTTTATTTTAATTTTATTTTTTTATAGTCAGAGTCACTCTGTCACCCAGCCTGGAGGGCAGTGGCATGCTCACGGTCACTGTATCCTCGACCTGCTGGGCCCCGGCAATCCTTCTGCCTCAGTCTTCCAAGTAGCCAGAACTACAGATGCACGCCACCACACTCGGCTAGTTTTTGTGATTTATTGTAGAGATGAGGTTTCGTCAAGTTGCCCAGGCTGGTCTCGAACCCCTGGGTCCAGGCAATCCTCTAGCCTTGGCCTCCCAAAGTGTTGGGATTACAGGCTTGAGCCACCATGCCCAGCTCATTTTTTTTCCCTTGGGAAATGCAGAGATAAATGTCCCTGTCCCCAAATCTCTGTGGATACATCCCTTACTTAAGTCCTTGGATTTTTGTATGTGAACTTGCTGGGTATGGACATTTGAACCTTTTGATGCTTACTGTCAAACTGCCCTCTAGAAAGGATGTGTCCATATATACCTGGGTGGCCTGTGTCTCTTGGAGGCTGATCTATCCCTTTTCCTTGGCATTAGCAGGCCCATGCACAGTGAAATAAGCACAGAATGTCTTGTAGGTCACACAGCTGGCAGCACCAGGCCTAGAAAGAACTCCGTCCCGGCTGTCAGCCACCCAGCGACTCTTCTCTCAGCCACCTCGGCTGTCACACCGGCCTAGCTGGTGGGTGTTTCTGTAAATGGCCTTGAAGCACTACCTGTTTTGCAAGTTCTCTTCTGAACAACATCCCATGTAACATCTTTCTCTTAGGCTGTTGAGATTGGCAGAGGTGCCCGATTGAATAATAAAAAGCAATGCAAGTCACTTTCCTTAGAAAATGAACATTCTATTTTAATAAAATACCTGGCACGGGCAAGTCTGTCTTAACTATTTTCCCTCTCTATGTCTGACTGAGAAGGAAGAGTCACTGTAGTAATCTATAAGAATTTGCAGGGCACTTTTCCAGTATGAATATTCAGAACCCCAACTACTGAAGAATTTAAAAGACAGCTTCCTACTTTATTGTCCTGTTGCTACCCCCAGTAAAGTGATTGTCACAGTTTAGGAAAAGGCTGTGTTCACCGTTTAACTCATAGTTCTACGTTGCTAAAAAGTGGTACTTTTGTCCTAGTCAGGGCCTCTCTGTGGACCTTTAACTCATAGTTCTACATTGTGGACTCTCTGTGGACCTTTTTAAAGTTTATATGGTCATTAAACATATCACTGCATATGTATACTTGGTACCACTTTGATTTGAAAGTAGTGAAGGTTTGTGTGAAAGCACTTGCATTGTATTCTTACTGTGAATCTCACAGTATTCTTTATGAGAAGGAAGATGTACCCACATTATTTTTTTTTGCCAAAAACAAAAGTTTAGGAAATTAAATGCATAGAAAAACCCATGCCAACTGCTGTTTTTGCACGGAGACACTGGAGGGCGCTCTAGCAATGGGAGATGCAGCCGGCGGCTGCCCCTTGAAAGTATGCTTCCTTGGGAGGGTGGAGAGTTGATTTTCTGGGTTTTTTTTTTCTTTCTTTTCTTTTCTTTCTTTTTTTTATCGCAGGCCTGTAATTCCAGCTACTTGGAAGGCTGAGGCTGTTCATTTTTAAGAAACATGAAAGACACAATGTATGGTAGAGGAAGTATTTCTATACCGATGTAGGAAAAGTCCCTTTAAAACTTATGAGAAACTTCAGAATAGCTCCGTCTCCAGCCCTCCTGACTTCCCCCAGCCTGCTGTGGCCACACTGGCCTCTTCTGGGCTGTGTCCTTGGCCTGGGGCACTCTGTTCCTTCCTGTCTCAGCTCAAAGGTCACCGATCAGAGAGGTCTTTCCTGACCACCCTGTGCAATGTCGCATTTCCCCGCACCAGCCTCTGCCCTCTCTTCCCCTCCCCCACCCGATGTTTTCTCCATTGTCGGTTTCCACCAGACTTATGTATGCTCATTTGTTTATTGTCTCTTGTGCCCTGCCCCAAACCCTAGATATTCATTCGAGCAGGAAATTGGTTTATTCTACTGCTATTACATACCTAGAACTTGAAACAGTCTTTGGCAGTGCCCTTTATGTTTATGGAAAGAAAAAAGAACAGATTTAGGAAATGAACACTATTTGGATAGTGTTTCTAAGGATTGGTGCATGTTGTTTTTTTTTTTGTTATGGTAACATATATATAACGAAAGTACCAGGTAACCATTTTTAAGTGTACAGTTCAGGGACATTAAGTACATTCACATTGTTGTTCAGCCATCACCACCATCTGACTCCAAAACTTTTACATCTTCCCAAACTGAAACTCTGTCCCCATTAAACAGTAACTCCCGCTGTCCCCCAATCTCTGGTAAGCACGATTCTACTTTCTTTGTCTATGAATTTGACTATTCTAGATAGATTCCCATGGAAGTGGAATCATGCAATATTTGTCCTTCTGTGACTGACTTTTCTCGTAGGACATATTATGTCCTCAATGTCCATCCATGTTGTGGTATGGTCAGAACTTTTTTCCTTTTTAAGGCTAAATAATATTCCAGTTTACATTCCCTGCTTTATTTTTCTAGTCATCTGTTGTTGGACATTTGGTCTGTTGCCACCTTTTAGCTATCGTTAGTACGTCTTTTTTTTCTTTTTTTAGTTGGAGTCTCACACTGTTGCCCAGACTGGAGTGCAGTAGCACACTCACAGCCACCCCAGCGTCAACCTGCTGGGCTCTGGCAATCCTTCCACCTCAGCTTTCTTCCTTTTTTTTTTTTTTTTTTGAGTTGGAGTCTCACTCTGTCACCCAAACTGGAGTGCAGTGGCTGCTCCCGGCCACCGCAGCCTCGACCTGCTGGGCTCCGGCGATCCTTCCGCCTCAGCCTTCCAAGTAGCTGGAACTACAGGTGCACGCTACCATGCCCGGCTAATTTTTGATTTATTGTAGAGATGAGGTCTTGCCAAGTTGCCCAGGCGGGTCTCGAACCCGTGGGCTCAGGCAATCCACTCACCTCAGCCTCCCCAAGCGAGGGATTACAGGCTGAGCCACTGAGCCCGGCTTGCCTCAGCCTTCTAAGTAGCTAGAACTGCAGGTGCATGCTACCATACCCAGCTATTTTTTTTTTTTTAATTGTGGAGACAAGGTCTTGCCAAGTTGCCCGGGCTGGTCTCGAACCCGAGGGCTCAGGCAGTCCATTCACCTTGGCCTCTCAAAGTGCTGGGATTACAGGCGGAGCCACCAAGATTGACCTTTCTTTTTTCTTTTTTTTTTTTTTAATATAGTTGGAGTCTCACTCTGTTTCCCAGGCTGCGAAACTGTGGCACACTCACAACCGCCGCAGCCTCTACCTGCTAAACTCAGGCGATCCTTCTGCCTCAAACTTTCAAGTAACTGGAACTACAGGTGCGTGCTACCACGCCTGGCTAATTTTTGATTTATTGTAGAGATGAGGGCTCGCCAAGTTGCCCAGGCTGTTCTTGAACCCGTGGGCTCAGGCAATCCACTCACCTCGGCCTCCCAAAGTTCTGGGATTACAGGCTGAGCCACCGAGCCCGGCCAGTACATGTTTTATATGGAGCACAGGAATGTGATGTTAGAGTTTAAGCCTACGGTGAATTTCTTTGCAAGAGTGATAATATCTCTGAATTATACCAGTGAGCCACAGATCACTCTTGGGTGATGCTATGGTTAGAATGTGGTATCCCCTCCAAAATTCATGTTGAAAACTTAATTACCACTCTAATAGTATTAAGAGGTGAGACCTTTGAGGAAGTGATTAAGTCATGAGGACTGTGCTTTTATGAATGTGTTAAAATGCATTCTAAAAGAGATTTCAGAGGGAATTTGCCCTCTAACACTGCCACCTCCTGTCATGTGAGGACGTGGCCACAAGGCTTCATTTTGGAAACAGAGAGCAACCTCAGCAAACACCAATACCAGCACCTTGACATTGGTGAGGTGAGACTTGGACTCCCCAGTCTCCAGAACTGTGAGAAATAAGTTTCTGTTTATAAAATTACCCATTCTTTGGTAATTTTAAAAAAATAGGCTAAGACAAGTGGTTTCTGCCTTCGAGAAGATACCCGTAGTTCAGATTAAAGTAGAAACTTATTCTAGCTCCTAAAAATCAGAATTGGTTTAACATCCATATTGATGCTAATCAGAACCTTCTTACAAATGCCAAAAAACCCTTCAAGATCAAATGAATAACTCTTGCTGTAAGCAGGAAGGTCCTAGATAGATACTCGGGGGTTCAAGTACAGTGCTGATCCTGCAGCTAGCCTTTGACCTTGTTCAAGGCCCTTGTCTAGACTATGCGTTATTTTTCTCACCGTTAAAACAAGGACGATGGACTGATGGCCTCCTGCCAGCTGCCTTTCCATAGCCTAGAAAAGAATTATTGCCCTCAAGTAAAAAGACCTTGGAGAATTCAGAAATATAAAATATATAGCTTTTTGAGCTATGAGTTATTTTGGTCCACTTGAGCTCAATTTGACCAGAGATTGAAGATAATAAAAGCTCTGCCTCCCCCAAACTTATGGGTACAGTCTGCACTGAATTGGCTTCATAGCCGTCTCCTGCCATCACGGGAGATTTGTTTGGCTGTGCGTTGTTGATCCTCACCCTTAATGTCTTCAGGAGAGGTGGGATTTTTTTCATGTCTCTCCCTGTCCAGAGACTGTTGCCAGGTGCTCAGTTCAGGTCTTCTGTTTCAGTGGCAATGATGGACACATCACGGAAGGACTGAGTTTTGGCATAATTCAGGTGTACTGGGATACAGAACCCAAAAGAACTCAGGAGTGAAAGGACAGAGATGTTGTACATTTTAATCTGATCTGCAGAATTTTGACTCAGAAGTGGATCCCTGACTTTTACCTACTTCCCATCCTACTTTTAACTTCCCTGCCTTCCCAGTACCCACAAGCAGCTTGCAGATGCCCAGAGGCTGGACCACAGTGCTCTTTAGAGCCCATCTGTCATAGGTCCCATGGGGCAGCAGTCCACCTGGAATGACCAGTGAGTCTGAGAAAAGCATGTGCTAATGTCAGATATGCCCTTCCCAAGTGCTGCACAATTTTTTTTTTATTGAGTTGGCGTCTCACTCTGTCGCCCAGGCTGGAGTGCAGTGGCACCCTTACGGCCACCCCAGTGTCGACCTGCTGGGCTCCAGCGATCCTTCCGCCTCAGCCTTCCAAGTAACCAGAACTATAGGCGTGCACTACCATGCCTGGATACTTTTTGATTTATTGTAGAGGTGAGGTCTCGCCACGTTTCCTAGGCTAGTCTTGAACCTGTGGGCTCAGGCAGTCCACTCGCCTTGGCCTCCCAAAGTGCTGGGATTACAAGCTGAGCCACTGAGCCCGGCGGTGCTGCACATTTTAATGAATGCCTTCTGTGAGTGCCTTCACTGCAAAGAAGTTGGACAGTCAGGATACTTTCTTCTTTCCTAGGGAAGAAAATAGGGTATAGGAGAGGCTTGGCATACCCCTCCCAAGCCCTGACATCCTCTGGACAAAGGCCCGAGTTGTGTTTTTGGGTCATTGGTGTTTGTCTGTGCTGCACAACACCAGGATTTTCCAGGTGACCTGGTGACGTGCCTGCATCTGGGGACTGGGCGAAGCTGTACCCTTAAATTTCCTCTCCCCAACTCTTCACACATAAAGTCACTTTTCACTCTGTTGCCTAGGCTAGACTGCAGTATTGCCATCTTGGTTCTCTGCAGTCCTGACCTCCTGAGCTCTGGTGATCCTCCTGCCTCAGCCTCCCAAGTAGTTGGGACTAAAGGTGCGTGCCACTACACCCACCTAATTTTTATTTTTTATGGAGATAAGGTCTCACCATGTTGCCCAGGCTGGTCTCAAACTCCTGGTCTCAAGTGATCCTCCTGCCTTGGCCTCGCTAAGTGCTGGCACAGGCGTGAGCCACTGCGCTGGGCTAAACACACTTTTTACTGACCTTAAGCTTCCTAGCGCTGGACTCTGATGATGGTGCCGACCCCCTTCCACACATACATGTTCCAGTGATCT
The DNA here is from genome assembly GCF_000164805.1 of Carlito syrichta. Classification (NCBI taxonomy): domain Eukaryota; kingdom Metazoa; phylum Chordata; class Mammalia; order Primates; family Tarsiidae; genus Carlito; species Carlito syrichta. Next base: position 790,371 of record NW_007260120.1, read on the forward strand.
TCAGTTACCTGTTGCCTGAAGTCCAGGCTCCTTAGCGTGGCACATCTGCACCTCCTGCCCTCCCGGCGTCTTTCCAGTGTCTCCCCAGTGCCGCTCACCTGTGTGCTACATGTACCCACTGGATGCTCACTGCTCCTCACGCTTGCTCCACCCTCTCCCTCTCTGCTTCACTCACACTCTCCCTCCCACCCTGATCCTTCACATTCGGCTCATCCTCAGGGCGCATCATCAACGCCACCTCCTGGAAGCCTTCCTTCCCTGGACACCTCAGCCACCAGCTGTCTCTTTCATCCCCGAGAGCCCTAACCTCCCTGATGGCTCTCACCACCCTTCCCTTCCTTGAGGTTATCTAGGCTCGAAACTCCCAGTGGTTTTGGCCACCTTCTCTGTCTTCCCACCCACACCCCATCGGGTGCCAGGCCTGTTGATTTTTCCCTTCAGTTGTTAACTCTTCTTTCCTTTGTATTAGTTTCCTACTGTTTGTTGTCACAGATTGCCAGTGGCTGAAATCAACACAGATTTGTTATGTTGTGCTTCTGCTGGTCAGAAGTCTGATGTGGGTCTGAGTGGGCTGAAACCAAGGGGTCTGCAGGGCTGCCTTCCTTTCTGGAGGCCCTGGGGAGGATCTGTCTCCTGGCTTTTCCAGTGCCTGGAGGCTGCCCGTTTTCTTTGACTCATGGCACCATCTTCAAAGCCAGCAATAGTGGGCCGAATTCTTCTCATGCTCGCCATCATCTCTCTGGTTCTATTTCCTCTGCCCCTCTCTTCTGCTCAGTAGGAACCCTTGGTTATATTTGTTCCCCCTGGATAACCCAGGCTAACCTCCCCATCTCAAGTCAGCTGATCAGCAACCTTAATTCCATCTGCAGCCTTAATTCCGCTTTGCTATGTCATCTAATGTGTTGGTAGATTCTGGGAGTTAAAATGCAGATATCTTTGGGGACCATTATTCTGTGTTCCCAGCCTCTCCTGTGTTCAGGTTTGCGCTCTTGGAATGGCCGTCTCATTGGCTGCCCGCCTCACCTGCCCCATCGCCTCCCATGTTCTAGTCTGCCAGCGTAGATGTCAAGATGTACATTCTATCATCTAGACTTAGTTCTGCCTCCAGAAATATCTCTTGGATCTGTCCCTTTCTCTTTGTCACCACTGCCACCACCCTAGTGGCCATCTTTCATCCGGACCATTGTGAAAACGGATCATTTGCATCTACTGGTATCCCTCCAAGTCATATATATGTTTTTTTTTTTTTTCTTTTTGAGTTGGAGTCTCACTCTGTTGCCCAGCTTGGAGTACAGTGGCATGCTCATGGCGACCCCAGCATCGACCTGCCAGGCTCCGGCGATCCTTCTGCCTCAGCCTTCCAAGTAGGCGGAACTACAGGCACGTGCCACCACACCTGGCTAACGTTTTGATTTACGGTAGAGACGAGGTCTCACCATGTTGCCCAGGCTGGTCGCGAACCTGTGGGCTCAGGCAATCCTTTCGCCTCGGCTTCCTAAAGTGCTGGAATTACAGGCTTGAGCCACCACGCCCAGCCATTTTTTTAAAAAATTGAGGTAAGATTCACATAACATAAAATTAGCCATTTTAAAGTGTACTGTTTAGGGATGTTTTAGTACATTCACAGTGTTGTGCAACTGTTACCTCCATCTAGATCCAAACATTTTCATCACACTAAAGGAGAACCCTGTACTCATTAAGCAGTCACTCACCATTGCAACCTTTCCTCAGCCCCTGGCAACCACCAATCTACTTTCTGTCTCTATGTACTTACCTCTTCTGGATGTTTCATATAAATGGAACCATACCATATGTGACCTTCTGTGCCTGGCTTCAACACTTAGCATAATATGTTCAAGGTTCATCCATGTTGTAGCATGCATCAGTGCTTCATTCCTTTTTATCGCTGAATAGTATTCCATGGTGTGGATATAGTACCACATTTTGTTTATTCATCAGTTGATGGATATTTGGGCTATTTTCACATTTGGCAATTGTGCATAGTGCTGTTATGAACATTCATGTACAAGTAAGTATCTGTTTGGTTATCTGTTTTCAGTTCTTTGGGGTATATACCTAGGCATTGCTGGGTCATATGGCAATTCTGTATTTAACTTTCTGAGGAACCACCAAACTGTTTTCTACAGAAGCTGTACCATTTTACACCCTACCAGCAATGCACAAGGGGTTTTCTCCACATCCTCACCAACACTTGCTGTTTTTCATTGTTTTTATTGCAGCCATTCTAGCCAATGTGAAGTGATATCTCATGGCTTTCTTCAAATCATGCTTTTTTCTTTCTGAGTTGAATTCTTACTCTGTCACCGAGGCTGGAGTGCAGTGGCACCATCACAACTCACTGCAGCCTTGACTTCCTGGCTCAGGTGATACTTCTGCCTCAGCCTCCTGAGTAGCTGGGACTATACACGTGCACCACACCTGGCTAATTTTTTTTATAGAGACAAGGTCTCACTGTATTGCCCAGGCTGGTTTTGAACTCCCAGGCTCAAGTGATCCTCCCACCTCGACCTCCCAAAGTGCTGAGATTACAGGTGTGAGCCACCATGCCCAGCCCTCCAAGTCATTTTTTTTTTTTTTAGTTGGAGTCTTACTCTGTCGCTCAGGCTGGAGGGCAGTGGCACACTCATGGCCACCCCAATGTCGACCAGCTGGGCTCTGGTGAGCCTTCCGCCTCAGCCTTCCAAGTAGCTGGTACTACAGGCGCGTGCTAACGTGCCCGGCTAATTTTTTATTTAGTAGAGACAAGGTCTCGCCAAGTTGTCCGGGTTGATCTCGAACCCACTGGCTCAGGTAATCTACTTGCCTCGGCCTACCAAAGTGCTGGGATTACAGGCTGAGCCACTGAGCCCGGCCCAAGTCATTTTTAAACGTACAAATTGATGAATGTCACTTTTCTGCTTAACATTTCATTTTTATTTTTTTTGAAAGCAGGATTGGCCGGGTTCGGTGGCTCAGTTTGTAATCCCAGCACTTTGGGAGTGAGTGGATTGCCTGAGCCCACGGGTTAGAGACCTGCCTGGGCAACTTGGCGAGACCTCATCTCTACAATAAATCAAAAAATCAGCCCGGCGTGGTAGCGCGCGCCTGTAATTCCGGCTCCTCGGAAGGCGGAGGCCGAAGGATCGCCAGAGCCCAGCAGGTCGAGGCTGTGGTGGCCGGGCGGGAGCAGCCACTGCACTCCAGTCTGAGCCACAGAGTGAGACTCCAACTCAAAGAAAAAAGAAAGCAGGATTTATTGAGAGGACGGAAAAGCTCCCACAGTGGGAGGGAACCCAAAGAGGTTGCCCTCATTGCATTTCTAATGACCCCTCCCTCCTCTTGACCCTCAGGTGTATATGGTCTTTGCCCTCCTACCTCTGGCATCTCACTGCCTCACCACTTCTGCTCACTGAGCATCATTGGCTGTCTCCTGTTTCCTCAAGCTGGGAAGGCAAAGACCGTGGGCTTTGAGGCTCAGGGGATTCAGATCTAAGGTCCCTTTAGAAGTAAGCAATGAGATGATCATCGAATGCTAGGAATGGCGCCTGGCTTGTAAGAAGACCAATAAACAGTGGACATTAAAAAGGAAAACAGAAAGAAACATTCAAGCCACCTCCTTGGAGGGGGAATGATGGCCTAGAGTATGTCCTCCCTCCCTCTGTGTTTTTCTTTTTCTCCCTCACAGCCTCCCATTCTTCATCATGCTTCCGCGATTTATCCTGAAATGTGAGTGGGTGTGTCTCCTTGGTATGTTTGGTCTCCCCACCAGGCCGGCAACTCCTCACTCACCCCTTTATGCTTGTGCCCAGCTCAGTGCCTGGCACACAGTAGGTCCTGATTAAGTAATTCTTGAAGGAATACATCATCATATGGTCCCAGTGAGCAGAATTGATTACTAAGTATCCATTTGACATGAGAGAATGGAAAGGCAGACTTTTTTTTTTTTTTTGAGTTGGAATTTCACTCGGTCGCCCAGACTGGAGTGCAGTGGCTGCTCCCGGCCACCACAGACTCACCTGCTGGGCTCCGGCAATCCTTCCACCTCAGCCTTCCAAGGAGCTGGAACTACAGGTGCGCGCTACCACGCCCGGCTAATTTTTGATTTATTGTAGAGATGAGGTCTTGCCAAGTTGCCCAGGCGGGTCTCGAGCCTGGGGGCTCAGGCAATCCACTCACCTCAGCCTCCCGAAGGCACAGGATTACAGCTGAGCCACCAAGCCCGGCTAAAAGGCAGACTTCTTATGTGTGAGTGTGGGTGTATGTATGTTTTCCCAGTTTATAGATTTGTCTAAACATTCCTGCTAATTTAAGATGTCAAATCTGAAGGTTCTTTTTTGGCTTGAATTTTTGAACACAGGCCAGGGCCATTTTCAGATCCCTCAGTATTCTCTGTTTTGCGAAAGTTTTTAAAAGTACATCCAGGGTGTCTTCTGTGCATCCTGGTTAACATCGTGGCTTACGCAGTTGAGTTGTGGGCACAGAGGAAACCTTAGTGTCTAAATGGGGCATTACCCCAGCACTGAGGGGTCCCGTCTGAATCAGTGTGGTCTAAAGTGCCTCCCCAGCCGGTTGTTTCTGTCCTAGCTCATCCTGTTTATTCCAGAATTTCTCACCTGTTGAACACACTTCGCTTCCTCAACTCAGGACCAGCTCATCGTCTGCAAGTCATGGCCTCTCAGCTCAGTGGAAGTCCCTTAGTGGGGTCCAACAATCACGTTCATCCCACGCTGTTCTTTTTTTGTCCCCGGACCTTAGCCTTCCCCCATTTCTGCCCCAATCACTCCTGGTTATTACCAGAAGGAGGTGTAATAAGACGTGTGAACTCACAGGTAGTTTTGTCAACTCCATGTAGCCACCATGTGGAAGAGCCTCCCTGCTCTTGGGCCTTCTCCACCCAGAGCTGTCTTGGGCCAGGTCCCCTGCTTGTCAGTTTACTGCTCATTTGATGCCCATTGGGCTGTGAGCTCCTTGAGGACAAGGCACCGTGTTTATTCATCCTTTGGCACCTGGGGGGACTGCTAACTGAGCCCCTGCATGGCCCACACATTGTTTTCTGTGGGAGCCGCTAAGCATTAAGCAGCAGCCTGTGAACTACAGCAGGGATGAGCAGTTTTTAGGCTTCACAGACATTTAATGTGCTCATTGAGGATCCCAGGCATCAGCCAAGGGAACGACTTAGCTGAAACCAGGACTGTTGACACAGGGGTGTTTTACTAATTCCTGTTTTGGAGGAATTAGTAAAAATGTTAATATTTCCAGGATTATTGTTGATGAGGATAAGGAACTTTTCTTATCTTCACAACCATACGGTTTACTGCTTCATGTGGTCTCCTCCTTTTTAAATGTTTTTAAATTTGGTTTTTATTTTAGTAAGGCCAAAACCATTTTGTGCAGAACTCATTACTGATTTTATTATGTAGGCAAATGGGAACAGTATGACTTCATAGAACAACTTCTCGTAACAAAAATTCTAGAACATATTAATGGTATTTATTTTTAAAGTAAGAGATGCCTGTGACACATCTCTTTTTATTATTCAGTCACTCATTTACACATTCTTCTGAAAAGAATGAGAATTATGTCCCTACTGAGTCCAGGCTCCAATCATTATTACTGAGGCAGTGCCTAGGAAGAGAGAAGGGAAGAAACAACATTTCGTGAGAGCCGGGCTCGGTGGCTCAGCCTGTAATCCCGTGCCTTGGGAGGCTGAGGTCAGTGGATTGCCTGAGCCCGCGGGTTCGAGACTCGCCTGGGCAACTTGGTGAGACCTCATCTCTACAATAAATAAAAAAATTAGCCGGGCGTGGTAGCATGCGTCTGTAGTTCCAGCTTGGAAGGCTGAAGCGGAAGGATTGCCGGAGCCCAGCAGGTCGAGGCTGCGGTGGCCGGGAGTGGCCACCACACTCCAGTTTGAGCAACAGAGTGAAACTCCAACTCAAAACAAACCAACCAAACAAACAAAAACAAAACAAAAACATTTCGTTAGGCTCTTCTCTATGCCAGGAACCAGAAGGCACTTTATTTGGTACATCTCGTATAAGGTATGGCCTCCTTTCCAAAACAGTGTGTGGTCTCAGGTGGCTGGCTGCATGAGAGAGAGCCTTGAAGGAGTAATTCTACACTATTTCATCCTAGTCTTCAAGCAGCCAGTACCTTGGTACGTGGTAGATCCTCAGTAAATGTTGACTGAACTGAATATGTCATGGCAGGTATGAAACTGGGGAACGTACAGATGCTGTGGGGATATGGGGTAGAGACAGCTTTCAGAAGGCATCTGAACTATTCCCGGGGCAACTGACCTCAGAGCAGACTTTAAAGGATGATAGGGCCAGGTGCAGCGGCTCATGCCTGTAATCCCAGCACTTTGGGAGGCCGAAGCAGGAGTATGCTTGAACCCAGGAGTTCAAGACCAGCCTGGGCAATATAGCAAAACCTCATCTCTACAAAAGATCGAATAAATTAGCCAGGCATGGTGGCACATATCTGTAGTCCCAGCTGAGATGGAAGGATCGTCTGAGCCCAGGAGGTCGAGGCTGCCAGGAATTGATCACCGTGATCGTGCCACTGCACTGCAGCCTGAGTGACAGAGTAAGACCCCGACTCAAAAAATAAATAAATAAATAAAGCCTGGGAGCTGCATGACAAAGGCCCTCAGGGGAGTTATGAGTAGTGTGGGGTACCAGGGGACTGGGCAAAACGCTGGGCAGGTGGGTTGGGGCCAGACTGTGAAGGGCTTCCCAGGCCAGCTCAGGGTTTTGGATTTACATCCTGTTGGCAACAAGAGCGGTGGAGATGTTAATCTCTTCCGACGTTCATCAAGCGAGCGCTTCACCGTGTGTCTGGCCTGAGTGGTAGGCCCACACCATGTGGACCTCTTGCCCTCTCTTTTCCTCTAATTACAGTCAGAATGCGCTGAGACCTAATTGCAGTAGAAGGAACGCGGAGCCCTGCAGCCCACGGGGCAGTGCAGTTCATCCTCACCTTGTAATGTCCTTGCGGCGTTTAAATAGTCCTAGTTAGTGGGAGCTTTCAGGTGACTCCATCTCTCTGAGTACTATAGACTTAGCTTCCTACATCTGCAGTTAATTTGTTAAGAGACCTTAATGAGAAACTTCAAACAGTTTAAATGTCAATTACCAAAAAAGTGAGGTTTTCAAGTTCCAGTAATCTCCCATATTGGTCATCGGAACGTAATCCCAGGTGGATGTAATTTAAGACAGATGACATTCCAGAGCTTCAGTTACAAAGAACTTATGTATTTTGGGACTAATAAGATGACTGCATTCGTGGCTACACTTGCAGGATTGCCTACAGTCATGACTTATCTAGCACGAACTTGCTCAGTGCTTTCCATCCATGGAGTTCACAGAGGTTCTGTGTTTGGGCTGGTGCTCTTGAATCTGAACAAACTGCATAAAAATATGTCCAAAATGTAGTAAATGGTGTAAGAATTTCAATTTTTAATCCTACACTTTTGAGAGGGAAAACGTACTCATGTTAGTTTGGTATAGATTTAACTAATGGACTAATCTTAAATTTCTGACTCAGAAATCCTGATTTGTTTCCTGCCACTTACTCCTTTTTTTCTGTTCCTTTTTTGTCTCTCTCTTTTTTAAATTAAGATCAAATCTATGAATAAAGGATTGAATATGGTGATGAGTATTATTTTAACAGAAAGTAAAACCAAAAGCATGCAGAATAAATTAACCTTGCATTTTCTCGCAAGTCAGTTAGTGGGTGTTATATCCTTAGTTGTTTGTGCTACAAAGAAAATAATTTTTGGCAGCTGGTTTAGTTTTCACCACTTCTAAGCCTATGACAAATTATCTTGAAAGCTCTTTGGTCTTAAGAAGGAAAACTTTTTGTGTGTGAACTTTAAGTTCAATTTTTTTGTTTTTTGAATTGGAGTCTCACTCTGTCATGCAGACTGGAGTGCAGTGGCACGCTCCCGGCCACCGCAGCCTCGACCTGCTGGGCTCCTGCAATCCTTCCGCCTCAGCCTTCCAAGTAGCTGGTACTACAGGCATGTGCTACCATGCCCGGCTAATTTTTTTATTTATTGTAGAGATGAGGTCTCGCCAAGTTGCCCAGGCTGGTCTCGAACACGCGGGCTCAGGCAATTCACTCACCTCAGCCTCCCAAAACGCTGGGATTACAGGCTGAGCCACTGAGCCCGGCTTTTTTTTTTTTTTTTTTATGCAAACTATTTATGTAGAATTTTGTTTTATTTGAATTTGAAAATTTTAAAAACTTTTAAAACAAGCTAGAGTCTGTTGCACTGAACTGTTTTTCACATTTGGCACTTAAAAGTTAGTTTGCTTTTTCTATTTTTAAAAGATACTGAAAAACTATTTTACCTACTTAAATACTTATTATTTGTTAGTCAGTTGCTTTTGAAAATTGAAAAATTATGTTTAGGTTGTGTGGTTTTATGTTGTTTTTTTCCAAAACCCCATGGGAAATAATGTTGCTAAATCTCAGATAGTTCATCTATATATTCAGCTGCCATCAGTCACCTTCAAAGTGAAGAAAACGGCCATACAAAGTTCTGTGTCCCTGAGCATGAGAAGTTCATGTATTTTTTGGTAATCAACCTGTTTAAAGGCTTCTGGGAGTTGTTTTCTTTCAAAAGCAGCCCATGGGTGCTGTATTTGGCATGTTGTATGTTGTTAAATTGTCATATAAATGCAAAAGTACTAAAATGTGAAGTTTACAGAACCCATTGGAATATTTTTACTTGTGTTGCTAACATGATCACTTCTCCAAGTACAATAATCTTTGTGTTATGAGCTTGTATACAAAGCTGATGTCTGGCATATCTGATTGGAATGTGAAATTTAAGAGTTTTCACTAGCTACTTCCTGACATTCAAGATAACTGATACCCACTAAATGTATATATTTAAGTGAAAATATAAAGGATCAGTTGCTTCATCAGCTTTACAGCTGTGAATTTAGGAAGTGAATTCATGTCACCCCTTTCTCCAGAGATATAAGACTTGATGACTTACTCCTGGTTTCTCTAAGTGACACAATAGAGCTTATTTGGATTAATCAGCAGTCTTGGGAGTTGGGGCAATCATTTGAAATGTTGAGTGGAAAAGTTCCCTGTGTTTGGAACAGTCTGAAGGCCAGAGTGAGAGTCGTGTCCTCATCCTCTCCCCGGTGGCTCCTCACCTGTGAAGTTGCACCAGGGTGTTAATAAAATTGTAGGAGCTCAATTTATGTGAAACCATTAGCAGCCTGAGAATTCAGGACTAGCTGCCTCTCAGACTTTAAGACACTGGAAGGTGTCATTTATAAGCGTAGAGGGCCTGCAGGAAGGCAGAACAGGCTTGTAAACCCAAGCCTGAGGCTCTGGACAGCAATCAGTTTGTAATATAGTTTAAAGTCTTAGGTTATCAGAGTCACAAATGGGCCTTTAAGTGTTGTGGGCAAATCCCACAAAAACATCTGACTATAAAAGGCGGGTACAATGCCGGTTATTTCTTACTCATTACGATATTGCTATTTTCTGTTTCTGCCTTCATGGATGGGAGTGGGGAGAGGAAGGGAAGGAGAGGAGCCAGTGCTGCAAGTGTAAGAGTAAAATTGTAACTGTTGGTCGTTGGAAAAAAGTTATCCCGATGACTGTTCTAAGTGTCACAGCTAATAGGGAGGTTTTTACCTCGAAACAGCTGCTACTGCACAGTTCCTGTTGCTTTGCGCCACTAACTCAGAATTCCAAGGCTGGGGCAGGCGTGTGTGACAGGCAGAGAGAGCCCTTGGGGTCGGGGGAACAGGGATGTGTTTTCAGCTTTCATCTAGCTCATAAGGTGGACCGATCCCCAACGTGGGGACAGGTTCCAGGTTCTTGGCCATCTGTGGGAATGACACATGTCCCTGACAGTGGGTCATACCAACTTCAGTATTTTTTTTTTATGATCCCAAGAGTTCTTTAACTGAAATCATGAAGAAAACTAGAAGATTAGGTAAGAATTCAAGAACCCTTTCTGCAGACTGCAAAGTCTCCAGAATCTACCTGGGCATAACGTTCTGTGTTTCTGTTATGCTCCGGGCTTTGCCTCCTGACAATTGCAAGCATGTCTGTTTCAACCTCAGTGCCTGCCTTCCTGCCTTCTCTAGGTGTCAAATGTGTTACCCGCATTGTTCGCGGCTGGTCCCCACCCCCTCCACCATCTGGTCAGTACTGTCCCTTCTGCGGTGGGTGGTCCTCCTGCTCCTGGGTTCGGTTGCAGTGAGAGACACAGGCTCTGGCTGCCACCCCTTCTCTGTACTGTGGACTTCACTGCTTGTCAGTTTTTCTGGCCAGTGGGAAGCGTTTCTTCTGATTCTCATGGGTACTCAGAGAAAAGGTGTGCCTTTAGTTATATTTCTGTCCTTCATCTCAAAGTCCGTTTCTTTGCAGAAGACACAGATGGGATTGGGCTGGAGAGAGCGGCCCCACCCCAAGAGATCAACATTGTCTGGGTAAAACCACCACACCCTCCTGCCCAGGGTTCCTGTCGCTCAGGGCTCCTGTTTTAAGCCCAGTTCCTTGTTAAGACTTCTTCCTGTTCCAAGGAGATTTTACGTGGAGCCTCTCCAGTTGTATTGTCAGAAGGGCTCTGCTTACCCTCACTGGCTCTGAGAGGTTGATTGGATGTGGCTTCTCTGCTTGGATAGCCTGGCACCCATGAGGATGGGGACCCAAGCCGGAAGAAGACTGTTCCCAGCCGGAAGACGCACATATGGATGCTGGGTGCAAATCCCCATCTCCTGCTTTGGAAGCAGCTTGGGGCATTACTTATTTAACTGTCATGTAAGCCACATAAGCAATGCCTTTTTGACGAGGATATTGTCCCGATAAATTGTAAAATGTCTCTCTTGGATCCATCCCTTTTTTTCTTCTTCTTCCCCTTTCTTTACTCTGGAGTCGCTCATTATGCAAGCATCAGTGCTTTTGGGGGAAGTGGTCTTTCCTGGAGGCGAGAGAGGCTTTAGTAGGGCTGCTGGTTAGTACAGTCCCTGAAAAAAATGCCTATTTATAGCACAGGCCCCAGGCTGGCAGGAGCCCAGAGGGTTCAGAGAAGTGCTAAAAGTGGAGAGGTTGGGGGCAGGGGAGGACTGACAAGGATGAACTTTGCCTATTTCACAAGTTTTGACTAAAGTAGTCTGAATAAGAAAAGCGTTTGATGAAATCTTACCTAGTACAAAGACATATTATTTTTGGCCTCTCTTTTTTCTCCCCTCCTTTTGTTCTTTCACCTTTCCCCTGTGACCTCCCATTCCAGCTGAGCCCTCTTGTTCCCATTTGCCCTGTACTGTTGATCTTAACCCCAGCTCTGCCCTCTCTTAAATCCTGTTCTTATTCTTGGGGAAGACTAGTCTCTTGAGCTCTTACTACTTGCCAAGCACTGTACTTTATGTACATTAATATTATCATGAGGACAGTAGTCTTTTGCCTGTTTTACAGGTGAGGAAAGGAGCGTCAGGGAAGTTAAGTGATTTTTCCAAATTTACAGACCTCCTAAGGGATGAACCAGGAGCCAAACCCCCATTTCTGAAGCCCGTTTGCTGAACCACTACATTTCAGCCATCTAGTTTGGACACCTTGGAAAAGAAGGATTCTTTTACTGTTTTACTTCACTCCCTCCCCCCCAAAAACGCTGATATAAAGTGCTTTCAGAAACTGGAGGAAAATTTACCTTGAAAGACAAACTGCAGTGGATAAGGTTTGCAGGTTTGTGGTTTTTAACCTGAAAGCACTCCCAAATTCACCTAACTTAAGTGGCAAAAAGTCACAACCTTTCTGTATTGAAGTGTTAGAGGCAGAGGTAGAAACCGGCAGAGTAGTCAGAAAGTTAGGAGGAAAACCCAGAGAAGAGAGAACTACAGAGTGGTGAACACAAATGGCACAAAAATGGCACAAATCCTTGGCTGGCCACTCAACTGAAGGTATGAAGGGGAGATTTCAAGGGACCTGGTAAAAGAAAAAGTAACAACTGTAAGCTGAAAGAACTGAACAAAGATCTTAGATTCTGCCCACCATAAGGGAGACAGAGTTTAGTGTTCGTGTCCAGACAACTTTGCTGTCTGCTAGAACAAAAATCACTCATCAGAGGAATGTGCAAAATCCAGAGTCTCTACAGCATGTCATTCATAATGTCCAGTGTTCTTTCAAAAACCACTAGAAGCCGGGCTCTGTGGATCAGCCTGTAATCCCGCACCTTTGGGAGGCTGAGGTGAGTGGATTGCCTGAGCCTGTGGG
>NW_007260120.1:802779-806865 GCF_000164805.1 Carlito syrichta
AGTCTGGGTGACAGAGTGAGACTCCAACTCAAAAAATAAAAATAAAAATAAAAATAAAAACCACTAGAGAAGAAATGGAGGGAAAAGCAGATAATAGAAGCCAAATTCAAGATGCTACATATGTTGCCACTAACAGACAAGGACTTTAAATCGTCTAGCATAAATATGTTCAAGGAAATATACACACAATGAGTAAACAGATAGGGGATATCAGCCTGGAAATAGAAGCTATGAGAAAGAGCTGAAAGGTTAATGGTTGCTAGGGGCTGGGGGAGGGAAAGAGGAGTGACAGTTAATGATTATGGGGTTTCCTTTTAGGATGATGAAAATGTTCTTCAACTAGTGGTGATGCTTGCACAGCACTGAAATATAGTATATGCCACTGAGTTGTACACTTTAAAATGGTGAAAATTGTAAATTTTGTTAAAAGAAAGTGCTGAAAATATATTAACTAAATAGAAATTTTTACTAGTGAGCTTACTAGCAGATATCAGAAGAATCTGTGAACTAAAGAATAGAAGTACTCAATCTGAGGAACTGATAACAAGATTGAAGAAAAGTGAATAGAGCTTCAGAGACCTGTGGGATGATATCAAGCAGTCTATTGTGTGCAGTTGGAGTCCTAGAAGGAACAAAGAGAGAGAACAGGGCAGAAGAAATATCTGAAACTTTCCAAATTTGATGAAATACATTAACTTACTAGTCACCCAGCAAACCCTCAGCTAGATAAATTTAAAGCATACACATGCACATGAAAGTCACACTGCTGATAGCCAAAATAAAAAGTCTTGAAAGGTGCTTGAGAAAAAAATGATACATATAAGGGAACAATGATATGAATGACAGCAGAAACATTGGAGAGTAAATGAAAGAAAAAAAATGTCAACCCAGAATTCTGTGCCCAGCAAAAGTATGCTTCAAAAATGAAGCCAAGCGGCCACTGCACTCCAGTCTGGGCGACAGAGTGAGACTCCAACTCAAAAAATAAAAATAAAAAATGAAGCCAAAATAAAAACCTTTATTGTTAAACAAAAAGTGAGAGACTTTCTTCCAAAGAATCTGCACTACAAGAAATGCAAAAGGAATTTCTTGAGACTGAAGGGAAATAACTCCACATGATAGCTTGGATCTACAAGAAGGAGTGAAGATCACCAGAAATTATGAAGAAAATAATTGGGTAGATCTGAACGTGTTGATATGCACATGTGCTAGTAATAATAATGGATAGGCATAGTGGCTCAAGCCTGTAATCTTAGCATTTTGGGAGGCCAAAGCAAGAGGATTGCCTGAGCCCAGGGGTTTGTGACCAACCTGGGCAACTTGGCAAGACCTTATCTCTACAATAAATCGAAAAATTAGCCAGCTTTGGTAATGTGCACCTGTAGTTCCGGCTACTTGGAAGGCACAGGCGGAAGGATCACCTGAGCCCAGCAGGTCAACACTGGGGTGACCGTGAGCGTGCCACTGCACTCCAGCCTGAGCAACAGAGTGAGACTTCAACTCAAAAAAATATATAGAGATAGATATATAATAATTAACACTTATATAGCAATTAGTATTCTGAATGCTTTAGATATATTAACTCACAACCCAGAGATACCTTGTCCTAGAAGCCTTATCTATTCTCTACCATACTGGACCAAGTAGCCCTGCACTCTGCGCCTACAACTCTTATTAACACTTCTGTCCTGTCCTTGGAGAGATTGTGGAGATTGGTGGGAAGAGAACAAGGTTTGGAGTTGGACAGATTTGGTTTCATTTCTGGTTTTTCAATTACTGGCTATATGAGCTCAGGCAAGCTACTTAATCTCTCCAGTCTCAGTTTCCTCATCTGTGTGGTGGTGATACTACTACTTATTTTGCCAAGGCAGAAGAACTAAAGGTAATATACATAAAGTGCTTGTCATGGTTCCTGCTGTAGCTGTTATTCTTACAACACTTTTGACACTACCTGATCAGATGCCTTTTACCCTACATTCTTTGGGGCCAGTAAATGTTTTTAGAATTGAACTCTTGACAACAGGTTTGAATTTTAAGCAAGTAAGTTTGGCTGGGCACAGTGGCTCATACCGGTAATTCCAGCACTTTGGAAGGCTGAGGTGGGAGAATCGCTTGAGCCTAGAAACTTGACACCAGCCTGGGCAACATAGCAAGTCCTTGTCTCCACAAGAATAAAATAAAATAAATTATCCGGATGTAGTGGCACATGCCTGTAGTCCCAGCTACTTGGGAGGCTGCAGCGGAAGGATCGCCTGAACCCAGGAGGTTGAGGCTGTCATGAGCCATGTGGGTGGTGATCGTGCCTCTGCACTCCAACCTGGGTGACAGAGTGAGACCTTGGCTTGATAAGTTAAAAGTGATTATATTAACGCTAATTGTGAGATGTCCCATAAAGTGAAATTCAGAGCTTTATGGGTGTTTTCAGCAGATTTCTTGAAATTATATCTTTGAAGTAACAATTTCATCTTCCCAAACAAAACACCAACTGCACCTTTCTTTTCTTTTCTTCTTTTTTTTGAATTGGAGTCTTACTCTGTCGCCCAGGCTGGAGTGCAGTGGCACGCTCACGGCCATCGCATCCTCGACCTGCAGGGCTCAGGTGATCCTTCCCCGTCAGCCTTCCAAGTAGCTGGAACTACAGGCGCGCACCACCATGCCTGGCTAATTTTTTGATTTATGGTAGAGATGAGGTCTCACCAAGTTGCCCAGGCTAGTCTCAAACCCGTGGGCTCAGGCAGTCCTCTCACCTCGGCCTCCTAAAGTGCTGGGATTATAGGCGTGAGCCACCATGCTCGGTCAACTGCACCTTTTCAAATGCTCTGCTGTAGCTACTACCTTAACCTGTTTTTCCTGGTTCACCCTTGTTGCAGACATTTAACGTAGTTATAGGATTATTCATATTTACCAGGGTCTTAATGTCCTGTTAAGAAAACATTGCTTGAGTGTTCCATAATAACATCACCTGTTAGCTCATGATGCTTGAGAATAGGGCAGGACCTGGGGAGTCTGGGTAAGTTTCAGCTGATGGTGGCAAATGTCTGGGCTGGGCAGAACCTCCAATGCCTCTGCTCAGGGTCATACAGCTGACTTCCTGGATGGGGTAGCTGCTCCCCGGCACCTGGGATACCAGCTCCCCACTTGAGCCATTCCTCTTGCCAGGGTTGTTTGAGTATCACTGTCTCCGTGCCCCCTCCTTTTAGGGAGAGACCTCTGGTTTTTAAGGGGCCAAGCTTAAAAGAAGACATCTCAGCCGGGCTCGGTGGCTCAGCCTGTAATCCTGCGCTTTGGGAGGCTGAGGTGAGTGAATTGCCTGAGCCCGCGGGTTCGAGGCCTGCCTGGGCAACTTGGCAAGACCTCATCTCTACCATAAATCAAAAAATTAGCAGGGTGTAGTAGCGCGCGCCTGTAGTTCCAGCTAAGGCTGAGGCGGAAGGATCGCCAGAGCCCAGCAGGTTGAGGCTGCGGTGGCCGGGAGTGGCCACTGCACTCCAGTCTGGGTGACAGAGTGAGACTCCAACTCAAAAAAAAAAAAAAAAAAAAAGACATCCCACATGTTAGCAGCAGATATGATGAATGTTTTTGTGCACAGTATGCCCTGGATCTTCTTTTCTTGACTGAGGTACAGGTAAGATGCTGGTTCCACTGGGGGTGCCCCTGGTAAGTAGGACACGTTAGTGTCTCTGGATTGCCTCCATGCCCTGGAGATTTTGTGGCTTTTATAGGTTACAGTCTGTGGCAACTCTGTTTCTTCTTAGCATTAGTGAGACGAGTCCTGAGCGCAGGTACGGTCTAATGTAAACTTTTTATCTTTGCAAGTGCCACGGTGGTGGAGGCAGCCCAAGTTGGCAGTGAGCTCATGTGAGCATGGATGTGCTAAGGTTGAGTGGAAGAATTCCCAGTTATTAAACCACTCACTGTTAAGCTATACTGAAAATACCAACCGGGCTCGGTGGCTCAGCCTGTAATCCCGCACCTTTGGGAGGCCGAGGTGAGTGGATTGCCCGAGCCCGCGGGTTCGAGACCCGCCTGGGCAACTTGGCGAGACCTCATCTCTACATAAATCAAAAAATTATTCGGGCGTGGTAG